>NC_068571.1:31074822-31377853 GCF_025698545.1 Gossypium raimondii | reverse complement strand
CAAACACTCACTTGTCACACGATCGTATGTTGTACACGACCGTGTGGCGTCGACAGGCCACTTTTTTTACTTTCGCTAAACCTCGTTTCCTTATGTTTTCGTTACACACCTGGTTCATTTTTTATGCAAAATCAACCTCGAGACTCTCGAACCCTAAAAACAACATTTCAACACCCAATTCAGTAAGCGGTTACAAAACTCAAACACAATTATTCCAAAAACGAAGCCTTACAACAACAATCAAAGCATTCGCACACTTACTGTCAATGAACAGGAAAACCCCAATGTTCAATTCGATGTAGGAGCACCAATTGTTTCTTGCCCTTCCCCTAACCGAGAGTTAAACAAAAACCCCCATTAAAACACTAGCCAAGAAACATTAAAATCATACCTACACAAGACTTACCGAAACGAACACAATCGAAAGTTGCACAAAAGAAGACGAATTGGAATAACAACGCCGAAAAACAAGAGTAATACACGTTTGATTTGAACTCAAAAAGGAAAGGAAGAAAAGAAAATTGTACAGAGGAGAAGAGAGAATAGAAAACGTCAAAAAAAAGAGAGAATACCAAAAGCATTCGTTGAAAATCCATCTAAATTAGAATCAAATGAGTCTAATGAAGGATGGAAAGGATTGACCCAATCTTGGGTATTTGACTCGGGAAAACTCAAGTCTTGATGGTTAGAGGCCAAATTCATTTATCTCAATTCTTACAGTCCTTGGGTAAGCCCGGTTGAGCGTAGATTGGAAAAGGATGAAATTACTACGATTACGAATTAATACAATAAGTTGATTTTGACAAAAACAAACACAAGTTGGGTGATTAGCAAGAAGCTAAACAATGATACCAGTAAAGATCATCTTTTGTTTCTTTTCCTTGATCAATGCTGGACAGAATTGCTGGGCAAGATTATTTCTTTTTTCTAAATGGGTATGATTGGTATGACAAATGACCATTTAACACCTTAGTCAGCGACGATCCCTAATAACATTGATAGAGTTCTCTTTACTTTCTCTGTCATTGTTTTATATTTTCAGTTGCTTTTTTTCATTTGAATAAAATGGTATACTTAGATAATTTTTTTTGGATCTTTACATTAAGTAAAATTATATCTAGGAGATTGGAACTTAAGTGAGACTATTTGTGACCCCTCCATTCTTTCTTAGTAATTCAACTTAATTTAATTTTCTAAAATATTCTCTAAGTAGCTAAATAAATTTGTTGAATAAATGGTCAACTCTGATCCAAGTGTTAATATTTCGTTCTTCTTGTGCAAGTACTTTATTAACTACTTCTTAATAAGAGGTTGAGTTCCTTGTAAATATTTTCAGTAGCCAATAATAATAACAGTAATATATATACACATATATTATATGTATTTATAGATTATTTGTTATTAAAGTTTATTTAGGACTAAGATTAAAATTATTTGTTTTTTTATTTTCTAAGTGCTTTAAATTTTGTATCTAAACCTTTAAGTTTGCAAACCCTAATTAACCTAAAACCCTACCACCTTTTCTCTCTCCACTATCACACATCCATTAACCCTCAAACCATCACCCTTAAACTTCCAAAAGCTACCACACAACACCCTTAAGTCGTTCAAAACCACAACCTTTACTTCCCTAAACCACCAATTGTCGCACCTTGAACCCAAAATTTCTACACCTCCAACATACCTTAAAACTGCAACCTCAACTCCCTTGAACCACCTTGAACACTTTCCTTCAAAACCACCCACCGCCACACCTCAACCATTATCTAAGTCTAGTACCACACCTTTCAAAATCGCCACCCAAGCCAACGTTGATAACCCTACACCACTAGCTTCGAAAGTTAGAGCCCCTTCATCTAACACCATTCCACGAAGTGAACAGTTGACTATAATGGACATACTGCAGCACATGCATTGGCAATAATTGGATTATTAGCGATACGCAAAAATACCGGATGATTCGATCAGAAAGCATTTAAGAAAATATTTCATAACCCATTTGTTTTTGTGCCTAAATTTCCAGACTTTATATTTGAGCCATGGACTCCACTGTCAAGGAAAGAACAAGTTGACTTAAGCAAGGACAAGAACGATGAAGCAAAAGCTAGTTCGGATATTGAGGGGTCTGCAAATAAATAATAGGATAGTTCAAGTTTTAATCTCTTTATAGGTTATTTATACTTTTATTTCTCGCATTATAAACATTAAGTTGGAATCATTAATAAAATTTCAAGCAATTTCAATTGCCAATTTCAAGCAATTTTATGCAACAGAAGAAAAATCAATCATGGAGTTGCCCTTGGAAGAGCAAATTGTTGAAGTATCTTTCAAAGCATTGGATAGCTAAATGTTATATAGCCATGGACACCCCCAAATTAGCATTCTTAGACTCTCTAAAAAATTTATTTGATCCAATTGAAAATTGGGTTGATGAAATTAGACAGTTTGATGCAAAAGAAGAGGTCTGAAGTGTCCAATTGAAGAGGAAAGAAACACAAGCCCAAGAGCAGCTAAAACCATCCATTCACTTTCCCAAATCAGCATACAAAGATGATTAAAAATAATTATAAAACAACCCCTAAACTTTTCCACAAAGTCGTTCCAACCCCTAAAGTTTTCAAGCCTTCCATTTTTAAGCACCTAATTAATTTTAGCAAAACCATTCAACCCCTCTTTCCTCAAATCATGGTCGGCCACTTGAGGGAGAAAATCAAGTCTCTCTAATTTTATTTGTATCTGTCCCATACTAATATAAATAGGACCCCAATTTGCCTTTCAAAGGCATCTCATTTATTCATCCATTCTCCCTTCATTTCCTCTCCACTTGTGTTCTCTTTTCTTTTTTTTCCATTCATTATTTCTTCCCTCTTGAAAAAAGAGTTTCTACTATATTGAGAGTTTCCTGACTTAGTTGTGGCAGCAAGAAAGAAGAACAAAAGGAGCAAACAGGTTATGCCTCAGGAACTTCTAGAATTGGCTAGAGTTTATTCTTCCATTTTGATCTTTGTTTTTGTTTAATTCATAAACATGATTTCAACTAAGTTTTTGATTTTCAATGTAATTATAATTTCTTAAACTCATTGGTGTTAGAATAATCTGATTTCCATAGTTTGTTTTATTTGTTTAATTTACAAAATTTCTCATTTTACCCCTTGTTCAAACTAATTTGTTATTTATTTTCTATACTCATGCCGCCCAGCCATTTCATGTGTGCCTAATTTCCCTTTTAGTCCTCTCTTATTTACTATTTAAGCTATTTAATCACTATTTCTTTTGATTAGCAAGTTTTGCACATTTTTAATTTAGTCCTTTTATTTAATTAACTATCAAAACGTTAAAATTTTCTAACTAAACTTTAATACTAACTAAATGACACTCCGTAAATATTTATAAAAATATTTACGACTCGGTTTATGAAATTGAGGTCTCGATACCTCATTTTCGAAAGCACTTAACTTAATACTTTCTTCTAAAACACAAATCACTATTTCAAAAGTCTTCCTAAAATCACATTTAACTCATAAATACTAAATAATAAAATTTTTGAACTCACTCGTCGGATTTAGTGGTCTTGAACCGCTGTTTTCGACGCCACTAAAAATCAGGTTGTTACACTGATATTCCTGATAAATTTGTTTCCTAATTTTTTCTAATTCTTTCAATTGAACTGGTCAATGTACTACCCACTATACCATGAGGATGTTACATATGATGAACCCTATATTGATAAAGGGATTGTTTTTCCCTAGTACAAATATTTTAAAAGATGTTATTAAACAATAATTAAAGGTACAATAAGGGAGGGTAAATAGGTTGGTGCATCCATTTCTTCTTCTTCTTCTTCTTCTTCTTCCTCTTCTTTTTCCTCTTCCTCTTCCTCTTCTTCTTCCTCTTCTTCTTCACCTTCTCCTTCACCTTCTCCTTCTCCTTCTCCTTCTCCTTCTTCTTCTTCTTCTTCTTCTTCTTCTTCTTCTTCTTCTTCTTCTTCTTCTTCTTCTTCTTTATAATACCTTTTTACTTAGAATTCATGCAAATTCCGAGCATTTAGATAGCTAATTATGTAATTTTGGTTCATATTGAGACATTGGGCACAATTTAAGTAAAGTTTGTAATTTTACATAATTAGATGTTAATTTCACATAATTTCACTTTATTATGCTACATGTTAATTTTTGTTTGCTCGATTTGCTGCAGTTGGACCACTGAATTGATAAATGTGGGAGTCAATAAAAACACACACGTGGACATAAGCTAATATCCACTTTATGTGGACGCCAAGACAATATATTTGACCCAGAAAAAGTGGATTAAACCCAATTAAAAGTTGTTTGCTAAGAACAACTAGTCTGGTAACTAGTTTGGTTGCCAAAATCGTCCAATAAGGGGGAGAAGAGCCCAATTCAGCTAAGGCATGAAGATCAACCCAAATTAGCTTTGGAATAATTGAATTCAAGATCCCTATATGTGTAAAAAATCACAAATCAGCTCCCAGCTAATACCTTGATTGCCGTTTAACCCCTTGTATGATTCATGCATAAATCAAGCAACCACTCAACCCTCATCCCATAATTTATGGTCTGGCAAGCAAGGGAGAAATCCAAGGGATATGCAAGCTATTTTTAGCAAATTCTCAAGCTTCCTTTCAAGTATAAATAGACCCTTCCATTCACCTTTCATATCATCCATCATCCTTCAATCTCATTCATTCCACGCATCCCTCAACTCTTATCTTTCTTTCCACACCTAAGCTCCCCATTTCTCTTTCTTTAGCAAGCATTTCCTTGAGAAAAACCTCTCTTGGCCAACCACCTTAAGGAGCAACTTACGAAGGAGCAATCGCAAGAATTGGAAGAAGCCATCATGATTAATCTTCAAGAAATCACTGAACTCAATCAAAGATTTTCTTCTTCCTTTATCTTTTCAATTGTTCTTAATTGTTCAAACATGATTGCAAATTGTATAATCGTTTTTTTCTATTAATAATGATGATTGAAATTTTTTTTTAGCTAGAATAATTGCAATGACTTGATAAAATTCATTCGATTCATGTTTTTGTTGTTCTGCGCCTCAATCGTTCATGCTTCCAATTGAAATCATTCATGTTATTTATGTATTAAAATATGTTTGGATTCATTAGAATTAGTTGCTTAATCCTAATCATATGGTGCTAATGGACACAATAATTGGAAGGTGCATGCATAATTTATATCCTAATTAGAATAAATTAAAAGTTCGTAATAATCTAAGAGAACTTATTATCTTGCGTAACTTTAGGTTTTATGTGATTAAATTATTTCAAACCTAATCCATCCCTATTACTTCACATAAAATCTAAGGAATCCTTAGTTAAATATGGACATAGAAATATATATGTTTTTCTAAGTATAAGACTTTGAAAGAACTTATATTAGATTCCAAGTTAATAAAGGAATTTTTCCGCATTCATGTTATTATTGTTAAAACTTGTGAAATTGATGCTAAACCATCTCATTGCATCTTATGTCATTGCATTGCATTTAGGTTCATTCATTTTCATTAATTTAATTCTAACATCAATCACCTTGAAAATATTGTGTGTGTTTTAACCAACTAGTGAATAGTAATTTTACAATTATCGATTTAAACACAGTCCCTGTGGAGACAATAACTCTTGTTGCTTACTTATTACTTGTTAACGACTATGTACACTTGCACATTTTGTCGCGAACCAGTAACAAATCTTAATGATAGAGTGATGACCATTTTGTAACAAAACGATAATGTAAGTGACTAAAATGTAACCCGAGGCAAACAAAAGTGACTATTTTGGTAGTTTACCCAAAATAAAATACATCAAATACACTAAAAACATTAAAATAAGGGTTTCCCAATGAATTGAAAATACATTTAAAAAAAAGTCTTTATACTTAAATAATACTAAGATAGTTGCAATTTAACAAGCAAATGCCTCTAAAATAGTAGCAAAATTAATAATAAAATAAGAGTTATATAATATCCAAACAATAATAACAAAATAGTAGTAATATAGTAGCAATATGAAAACAAAACAACATCAAAATGGTAGCAAACAACAACAAACCAACGCTAAACAGTAGTGAAAAAAATTTTAGGCAAATTCAGGCCAGGCCAGATCAAAAAATTTTATCCGAGGCTTGGTTCGTTTAGAAAACGAGTACTATTTTTTGTCAAAGCCTATTTTTCGAGCTTATATTTTTACCCAAACTTTATCACTTTTTGAGTAAGCCTTCAAACCTGGACGAATGAGCCAGATCATGACGAAATCTATTTCAGGCTTTCCTTTCTTTCCTCCCATCATCAACGTGCCAAATTCTAATTAAAAAAAAAAAAAGTTAGTCAATCGTTTGAAGGCCAAACGTCTACTGGCCTCTCAATGTAAGGCTTTTTCTTATACATGAGGAAGCCAGGACATGATCCAGCAAAGCTATCCAATGTATGTTATAAATTAGGTTTTTGTACTTAGCTTCGCTCGGGATTTAACAATTAAATATACATAAATTAGACTTGTAATACATATGATAGAATTATTAATTAAATAATTTATGTAAATAAATTTAAAATTACCTTTGAATAATCAATTATAAATTACGTAAAATGAGAGCTAACAGATAACCCCAATGATTTTATGAATTAACTTATATATTTAAATAATACTTTAACTTCTGGTCTTTAAAGTGAAAGATATTATACCCTCAAAACATTTGAATTCGAATATGTAATAACGATGGCACAGAGTCAGTTGATTTTCAATATATTATTACTATTTTCCTTTATTCCTTCTCTCCCTCCCCATCTCCCCACGTTCCAGTTCAAAAAATCACCTGTCACGGAATATAAGTCCAATGCGGGTTGCTTCACATTGAATTGGTGTCATGATGAATCGTGTATTAATTTGATTAGGAAATTATAAAAATAAGTTATATTATTCGAAAATGTTTTAATCATTTTAATTTAAAAAGCAATAAAAATATAGATATTGTGTGATTTGTATCAATGCCAATTAAATTTTAAAAAGAAAATTAAATTTATCACTCAATCAAGTCTTTTATTTTGATTTTCTTATGTATTTTAATTTTATTATCCACCTCCATTAATTGCATATATTATTTATTATATGTTAATTTCAAACATGTTTCTATTTTCTAAATATGAGGTAGTAAATGGGCGTGATAAAAAGATTCTTAAAATGGACTTGACGTAGGTGTGCTTATCCATGCTATGGACTAAAGTAACGCTAGTTGTTCAAGGATTGTGATTTGGATGTGTGGAAGTAGTACAAGCAAAATAAGGCTAATTTGGGCCAACCGAAACACAAATTGAACTGCAAGGATTTTAAGCCAATAAAAAACAGAGTGTACAATCGAGATGGCTTGGACTAAAGATCCAAATCCAATTAAAGCTCCTGAAGTGTAGCTTAAATTTCATAAAACAGACCACTACTCTCGACACCAATTATTAGTGCTGAAGATCACCAGTCCTCCTTGCACACCTGATGGAATCATCTATTATCATCTTCAAATCACTTTTATATTCAAAGCCCTTTTCAATAAGCTTGGTAGACCCCCACTTGGCATCTCCTTTTGCTCCATCCAATTTCCTGAAATCCATTTTCCATTAATAAATATATATAGATCATAGCATGCAGGAGAAACTAGATACCACTCAAGATGAATGGTTTGGGATACTGACTCTGCTTTAACATTAAATTCTGGGTAATACAGTTGATAGCAACCAGCAAGTTGTGCTGCCGAAACAAAAGCGCTGGCAATTAAAAATCTACCGCTGATGGAAGGCTTCTCCATGCAGAAAATATGAGCTTCACAAACATCATTTATGTGTACAATCGGAAGTTTCCCCAGCAGTTCTTCCGCGTATTTCACACTTCGGTATGAATGCGCGTTATGTGTAACTTGTGAAATGAAAGCAGCCACACTTCCAGGTGTATAAGATAAAACAGTATCTCCTCCAACAATGCCACAAGCTAGGGTTACCACCGTCATTCCACCATCTTTTTCACTGCTCCCATACCCCAAAACTTCATTCTCTGCCAATGTCTTTGATACTGTGTAATCCTACACGGCCCCCAACAGTAAACATACAGGATTCTTAGCTATCGTGATCTCATATATTGTTTTCTCGTAATAAAATGTACAACTTGCCTTAAAGAAGCCATTAGAGGAAGCAAGTGAAAGATTAAGGGGTGTCCAACAGGTTTCATCTATGGATTCCTTGTAACCACTCCCATCGTCTTTCAATGGCGATGCAGCACAAACAGAGGCTGTGTAGATTAATCGTTTCACACTACCTGATTTTGTACAACACTCTGCAATACTTTTTATTGCAGAAACTGCAGCCTCACTCGTGTTTTTAAACTGTTCATCAATCGTCAAAACCGGCATGGTTCAAAGATTAAACTATAAAGAGGATGAAAAAGTAATGTCACAAGAGAGAAACCTGAGAAGCATCAGAGGGTTGCAAGGGAGTCGCAACATGGAAAACGCACATACAGCCATGAATAGCTTGCTCAAACTCATCTGGCCTGTTTATATCAGCTTCAAACAAAACTAATTCTGTGTCCGCGTGAGGAAAGCTCTTAAGGAGTTGAACCTTTGAAGCATCGCCTGTCATGTAAATATTGCATTAGAAACACAATCAAACACGATGACAGAAATGGAAGAGAGATACTAAGCGTACCCAAATTTCTGAGGGTGGCGTGGACAGTATATCCTTTCTCTAGTAGCTTCTTGACCAGAGAAGAGCCAATGAAACCAGCGGCTCCTGTAACGCATACCCTGCACTTACCGTTCTCCATTGCTGCAAAATTCTCTCTCTTATCAATGTATATATCATATCTAACAACAAGAGTGACCCCTCGCGTAAAATATAATTAATCATAGAAATACTTATTTAATTTTAATCTTAAATATTATAATTTATTAATTATGGAAATTAAATTTATGTCAATGTATACTTTAATTATTTTATACAGGACTCCTTCCTTGCCAAATGAAGACAATACAATAATAAAAAATAAAAGCGGCATTTCTGCTAGGATAAAATGTGTATCTTCCTTTAACTATTTTATAGAGAATATAATCAAAAGACGGGATTTACACGGCATTGCCGTAGATTATTTCATTATTTTATATGGATGTTCATGAATGATTTTGTAATCTCTGCATTATTATTTCAAAAGTTGAATGTGGCAATGTAAAGTGGATTAATCAAAGCTTTTTCCTTCATACCTTCAACTTTGTTATTACTATAATTCATGCGTAATTTAGAGGTTTAGATTTTGTCATTTTCAACTTTTTAATGCTGCAGAGAAAGTGGACATGATAACCAGTTATGCCATCAACATTGCTTTTGTAGCGTGGAGATAGTAGAGCAACTAAATCTCAAAATTTTTGTATAAAAATATAAGAATCGTTGTAGAATTATATATTTATATAAAATGTGATCTATGACCTGTAAATTATATTTTATATAAATAAAGACATTTAAAATTATATTAAAAATATTTTATGTCTTAAATTTAAAATCAAAAGAGAAACAATTTAGGTGTGAGAGTCGTTTCATTTGAAAAATATTGTAACACCATGCAATATCCAAAATTGGTACTTAATTTTATCATCTCAAAACCCAAAAATTAATTTTTAATCTTGCTCCACATATTTATAAAATGATGATTTGAGATGATAGACGGAATGAAGAAGGTATTAAGAAAAATGGAAGGGCAAATGAAAGGAGAAACATGTGGGACAAACCTTTCTCTATGTTTGGAACACAATTTGAAGGATTAATATTGTAAACACTTTTTTTTGTCCGTGCCCAATTGGAGGTTTATTTGTTCTTTTTAAAATTTTGTTCTCTTTTGGTCTGTTCCAAGCTCACCTGATTTTGATGAATTGAAGGCCTTTATTTTTTTTTTCTTTTTCTTTTTTTTTTGGGTCTGTCAAGAGTCGAAATTATTATTATCATTACTGCTACTATTATTATTAAATATATTTTTTTTTACAAATAAACAAGATTGAAAAACAATATATATACATGAAATAAAATGAAAGGAAAAAAAAAGCTTTTCAAATTCTTTTTTTTTTTTAAGATGAAAGGAAAAAAACAACAACAACATGTTTTTTCCTTTTTTTTCCTTTTTGCCATAGACATATCATAAGGGATCAGGTTTTGGGCTCCGATGGACATCATCAGACAGTTGGTCTTCCGCCCCTAAGAGCCCCAAAAATTCTATTTTTTTCCCTTCCCCTTTCTAAAATAAAGGTTTTTCTTTTAAATGGCTTGATCTTGGGAAATGTTTTGGTTTTTTTTTTTTTAAAAAAGGAGAAAGTTTAGATTTTTAAAATAAAAATCTGTTTTTAATCATTTTAAGGAAAATTTAAAATTTTAAAACAATATTTCAAAATAAAATATTTAATTTTTAAGAAAAGTAGTGATTTTTTAAAAAGAAAAGAGAAATTTTAGATTTTAAAAATAAAAATCTATTTTTAGTCATTTTAAAGAAAAGTTTAAAATTTTAAAATAAAGTTTTGATCTTTTCAACTACTTGAAATAAAACTTTGATTTTTAAGATCTTATCTACCATTTACCCTAGAAAATTATCAATAATATGTAGGATATTTTTTAGGGTCTTAAACTAATTTTAAATATCATATAGGATTCCTCTTTAGAGTCTTAAATTAATGTGTAAATATTTTTAGAACTTTGTTCAAGATTAAAACTAAAGATTTTTGTAGGTGAATTGTAAATCATGAGTAGGTCATTCTAAGTATTTTATTTTAGAAACTTTTTAAGAAAGCTAATTGTTAGAGATCGATCCGATTAAGCAAGGAACAAGTAAAAATAGCAGAAGAAATTAAGAAATTGAACACACAAATTTAACGTGGAAAAACTCCTCCAAAGAGGATAAAAAATCACGGGTAAAGATAATTTTATTATAATGGCAAAAGAACGAAGAGTACAAAAGATGGAGATAAAAACTAAACCCTGAAAACCCGAAAATAAAGAACCCTCAAAACGTAAACACAAAATTCTCTAAATGTGTTATGAGTTCTAATCTCTAATGGGTGTATTTTCTAAGGTTGTAAAAGAGTCTATTTATAGGCTAAATTCATTTATTTATAGGTTAAATTTATATGTCAAATAATAATAAAATAATCTAAACTAATCGGTGTTTGATTGAAACAAATAAACAAAGTTTAACTAGAAGATTATTTCTCAAATTTGACTAAAATAGAGTCATACTTAACACTAATAAATGTTATTTAAGATGTATTATTTTAGAATTTTGACGAATTTAAACCTTAGATCAAGAATTTTAAAGTCGATAAATCATAAACCCGGTATAGGATACTTTCATAAGATCTTGATAGGTTCAACATTATTAATTAAATCTTTTACAAAATAATAATAATAATAATAATAATAAAAGATCAAATAAGTTGTAGACGGGTTTTAATATTTCTCTTAATTCATTGGTAATTTCTAGGGTTTTTAGAATTCTAAGATAGAACTAATTTTAGGAATTGAAGGTATTTTACTAGAATTATTTAGATATCCTTTAGGGTTCCCGTTAAAAGTAAAAATTTCTAATTTAAGTTTCAAATTAGATAAGTTTGGTGAGCATATCTTAATTGAGTTATAAGTAAACCAGAGACATTTTCTTTATAGTTTTTTTATTTAAAATTTCCATACACTACAACAAAATAGGCCTATCGCGACACTTTTTTTCGACATTTTCTTAAGTGTCGAGATAGACTTGTCTATATACGCTTTGGCCAACTCTTGTGTAAGAGTCGAGATATCCATGCCTAAGGCAATGCTTAAAAATGTGTCGGTTTTGCCCAACACTATGCCGGCATTTGTTATAACTTTCCCAACTACATAAAAGTGTTGTCATATGAAAAGCCTAAGACGACTCTTTTTGGACTATGCCAACCCTTTTTTAGGTTGTTTAAATTTGTATCTTTAAGCAACTTTTTAGGTGTTGGTAAAATCTAATTATATCCCGACTTTGTAGAAAGAGTTGAGAAAATATAACCTATCACAACATTTTTTTATGTGTTGGTAAATATTTTATTTAACCCAACTTTTATTTGTGTAACCTTTTTGAAGGCTAATTTACCAAAAAAAGCCCATTTTTTTAAAAAATTACCGAAATGGGCCGATTTTTTAATTATTTACCGGAATGGGTCATTTTTCGGGAAATCGCGTCCATGTCAGCGCCATGTCGAGAATGCGTGATGGACATCAGCGTCACGTCGGTAGCGACTGCGGCGTGGAAGGAAATCTCGTCCTTGAGGAAGCGATTTCCTTCCACGTCGGCAGTCGCTACCGACGTCGACGCTGATGTCCCGCCACGCACTCGACATCATCGACGTGGACGCGATTTTGACGCTGATTTTACATTTGGGTTTTCTGGCTTTTAGGGTTTAAGGTGCAGGCTTTTTAGGGGTTTGGGGTCCCAAAAAAATTGTTTTCGAGTTGATGTATCTGGTCAAATAGTGGGAAATTGCTTCTACCAGGATGCTATTTGAGAAGAAATTGTGAAATCGTGGCCTCGTGGACGCGATTTCGCTACAGTGGTCATGTAAGAAATAATTTTTTTGACGTTTTCTGAGCAAATAGTATAAAATCGCTGATACCAGGATGCTATATGAGAAGAAATTGTGAAATCGCGCCCTCGTGGACGCGATTTCGCTACAGTTGGTCATGTAGGAAATAATTTTTTTTTGACGTTTCTGAGCAAATAGTGTCAAATCGCGCCCTCGTGGACGCGATTTTGCTACAGTAGCAAGTTTGGGCTGAGGCTATAAATTAGGCAGAAAATGTTCTTAGAATGCATAACTCACAGCAGAAACATTTTAGAGAGGCTAAGAAACTTAGAGTTTCAAAATGAGTGAACGTATTAGTGCTGTTATTTACTACGATGGTGAGGTTTGCCACACCGAGAATGGTGTTGTTTTTTTGTCGGAGAATACGGTGCGACTGTCATTTAGCCAAAACATAGATTTGACAGAACTCCGTAAAAGAATTAGGCGTAAAATCTTCGGAACGATGCCAATGAAAGTTCTGTCAATGACGTATCGATTTTGTTCTTCTTTTGATACGGTGACATATGACTCGTTCGACATAAAAGGTGCTCGTAGCTTGGAGGCAATGGTGCAGACTCATCTTGCTAGCGGAGCAACTTATATTGAGTTATATGTACAATTTACGTCGCCAACTGATGTACTTCCGTCCAGTGTTCGAGATGTATACACGACCCCTGGCCGACACTCGGTTAGCGTGTTACAAAATACGGAACAGCCCATGTTCGGTAGCGGTGTCGAATGCACATCCCCCCTAGACACTCTGTCGGTGGATGGGACATGTACGTCGGTGGCTCGACGTTTGACTCTGGAAATACGAGCTGGGGAACTGCATCAAGTTTTACTGGATGGCAATCTACATCCAATTGGGGACGTTATCAAATGCCCAGAAGAAGGGATGACGTACTACCTACGACATCAACCGGTGAGGGGATGTCGTACGCTGCAGATGATTGTGGGTTAGAAGGTGACTCCGATGTGGATCCACCTCGAGAGCCCAGGCCGGATGGTGCAGAGGTGGGATTATTTTCTGAATCGGAGCCTATTCCAACAGAAGGTGAAGATGGTGATAACAGTGCAGATGATGAAGAAAATCCACGATTCAGAGCATACTCACCTCCAGCCCACATGCATAATGTGGATCTGTCAAATGATGATGCGTTAGAGTTTCCAGATCTACCACACCAGGTGCTCGATCGTATAAGTTCGGGGGTAGATCTCGGTGAACTTGAAGTTGGTAATCAGTTTACCAATAAGGATAGTTTTATTGGTGCTTTGAAACAGCATAGCATCAAAAACGGCGTTAATTACCACGTCGTTAAATCAAAATCTGATAAGTTTGAGGCGAAGTGTGCGGTGCAAAACGGCACATGTTCATGGAAAATCGTCACCTCGTTAAGGAAGAGGACAGGGTTGTGGGAGATCAAAAAGTACAAATGTTAGGGTTTTTAATTAAATTAAATTAGGTTAGGGTTTTTAATTAATTAAATTAGGTTAAGATTTTTAATTAATTAAATTAGGTTAGGATTTTTAATTAAGTCAAGTTAGGGTTTTTAATTAAATTAGGTTATGTTAGGGTTTTTAATTAAATTATGTTAGGGTTTTAATTTAATTAAATTAGGTTAGGTTTTTAATTAAATTAAATTAGGTTAGGTTTTTAATTAATTAAATTAGGTTAGGGTTTTTAATTAAGTTAAGTTAGGGTTTTAATTAAATTAGGTTAGGTTAGGGTTTTTAATTAAATTATGTTAGGTTTTAATTAAATTAAATTAGGTTAGGGTTTTTAATTAAATTAGGTTAGGTTAGGGTTTTTAATTAAATTATGTTAGGGTTTTAATTTAATTAAATTAGGTTAGGTTTTTAATTAAATTAGGTTAGGGTTAGGGTTTTAATTAAATTAGGTTAGGTTAGGTTTTAATTAAATTAAATTAGGTTAGGGTTTTAATTAATTAAATTAGGTTAGGGTTTTTAATTAAGTTAAGTTAGGGTTTTAATTAAATTAGGTTAGGTTAGAGTTTTTAATTAAATTATGTTAGGTTTTTAATTAAATTAAATTAGGTTAGGTTTTTAATTAAATTAGGTGAGGTTAGGTTTTTAATTAAATTAAATTAGGTTAGGGTTTTTAATTAAGTTAAGTTAGGGTTTTAATTATATTAAGTTAGGTTAGGGTTTTTAATCAAATAATGTCAAAATAACTCGGAAAAATTTCTATGCGTATTACATCGTCATAAACTTCTATTTCATTACATCAAATGATAAATTTTAATACGGTAATCAATGTCTATGACCGGGATTCGGTTCCACATGGCGGTAAATCGATTCTGCGCTAGATTCCTCCTTCCTCTAGCTTCCGGCGGTGGTTGTTCTTCCTCGGGTGGTGATTGTTGTTCTTCTGGTTCGGCATCTGCTTGTCGGACTTGGGACGATGATCCACCTTCAAAGAATACTGTATGTGGAGGTGTTTGCATCATGAACGGCGACGGAGTTTGAAAGTCATGCATTGCTGGCGATTGGTAAAAAGGAGAGCTCTCCGACGGCCCCCCTTGCGACCCCTCCTGCGTCGATGGCCTAGTTATCGGTGGTCCGCTCGCCATTCTGAAATGGAGCTGATCCGCATTTGGCTCCAAGTCGCCATAGGTCATTGAAAAGGATACATGTACAAGTTAGGGTACATATAAGGGCTAGAAACATACACGCATCATAGGGAAAGGCGATTGCGTGGGTATCATCTGTTGAATTGCTGCGTCAGGTGACTGCGCCGGTGCTCTCGTTGGGGACGGTGATTGCATTGCCGCTGATGATGGGCCGGGTGAATGTGTGGGCCTCGTTGATGGGCTGCCCTCGTAGTCTTGTCTCTTTGGATTTAGAGGCCCGCGCATTTCCCTTCTGTCACGTATTTGCCGCTGCCTCTCCTCTGGCGTAAGTAAATACGGCTTCCCATGGATCCTAAACCATGGCATGTATTCTGGAACACACGCTAACTCGGGAACGATGATTTGTTCCCGAGTAGGTAGATATTCATACCGATTTTCCCACATTTACGTGTACTCTGACCAGTATTTAGGCCAATCCGTACCTAATAGCCGAAGGTCGATTTTGTGGTGCTCGTCAAACACCTCAGGGTCCGCAGGGATCGGTTGTCTACATCCAAACTGTCGTAGAATTCTGTCTGTCTGGTGGGGCTCCACAGTTGCATAGTTGATCAACACCACTTTCACGTGTCAAGCGTTGGGATTTTGTAAAAACTTTTCCGGGATTACTGCCCGGATTGCTGGATCCTCGTATGGTGTCCATTGAAACTACATGAACATGATAGAAATATTACTTATATACATAATACTAAATAGTAAATACTAAATATCAATCCACTAGCGAATGTATAGAAATATCTATTTGCAATAATACTTACTTCTGCTTCCGACCATTGGTCCAATAGAAGCCGTATATCTTCACGTTCAGACGGTAATCCACGATAACTCGCCGGATGGTTCCACCTAATTAAATAAATTTTTAGCATACTTTTATTCTTACAAAATCTACATAAAAATTTCAAAATTTAATATAAAATTTACCTCGTTACGAGTGTGAATGTATATGGGTGGTTCACTCGAGGACGTAGAAATGGAAAGCGAAACCGTGCCCACGATTGCAGTAGTGACAGGCATCCTCCAATTTTCGCTCTCCTCGGTTTGGTCGCCCCGCACATCTCCCGATATAATGTTGCCAAAACGGCAGACCCCTAACTAAATTCACCGACTGCTCTAAAATCAACGAGTTTTAGCAGCCACCTTAGATGTACACGGCTCCGTGACGTGTCGACCATGAGATAGCCTCCAATTATTTGAAGAATGTATGATCGAGCATATCGGATTCGTTCAATTTCGGTTGAATTTTCATTCGATCGGGAAGGTGGCACGTAATCACCCATCTCCACTTTACCTCCATCCATTTTATCCGAGCAGCCCAAAACTCAGTAGCACACCGCCTCCCAATTGCTAGATTGGGTAGACCCGATGTTGGGTGCCCGCCCACCAAGCAATCCCAAATGCAGATGGACATCTTCTAGAGTGATAGTGCACTCTCCACATGGAAGATGAAATGTGTGCGTCTCAGGTCTCCACCTCTCGATCAACGCACTGATCAGTTTTGTCTCCAACTTGCATCCCCGGCCTACCGTCGCCACGTGCCAAAATCCCGCTTCCCGCAGGTAGTTCTCTACTAACGGTGATGGAGGAGCATGCATATTCCAAATATTGCATTCCAATACCCGATCTTCAGCCTTTTATAAGAAAAAATAAATTAATAAATATCTAAAAATACATAAATAAAAATATCTTAAATAAAATTTAAAATTTAAAATTAATACTTACCATTTTCATTTGCTCCACCGATATGTGATTCCTATCAAGACGAATCAATGATCTGGCCATTGTTGAAAATATTAAAAATTTTAAAAAAATAAAAAATTTTAAAATTTTCTTAAAATAATGAAATTTAATGGAAAAAGAAATTTAATATGGATTTGGAGATTTTTTGAAGGAAATTGAGAGTATTTTAGAAGGAATTTGAGAGAATTTTGAAAGGAATTTGAGAGAATTTTTGAACGGAATTGAGAAAATTTTTGAAGTATATTGATATTGAATTTTTTTGTGAAAATAAAAGGGGTGGAGGTTTATATAGTAAAAAAAAAATTATCGTTGGGGGGGGGCAACGGTCAATTTTTTGACCGTTAGCCACTATTCACGCGCGCGGCCACATCGCGTCCATGTCAGCGCGACCTGCTGACGTGGAAGGAAATCGCTTCCTCAAGGACGCACTAACGTGGACGCGATGTCTTGTCACGTACCCTGACATCGCGCTGACGTGGACGCGATGTCCTGTCACGTACCCTGACATCGTGCTGACGTGGACGCGATGTCCCTCACCCTTTTCTCCACTTCCTAAGCCTTTACCCTTCAAAACCCTAACTTTATCCCCTTTCTTACAATTCTGACCCAAAAATCAATCAAAAATCTTGTGGGGGAAGCCGATATCCATGAATGTTGAAGATTCTAGGGACTAAGCCCTTTCTCTGCTCACTATCGTGCTCAACCATTCTGATTTGGCAATGAAGCTTTCGTCTCTTAAATAGGCCAAGGACATTCTTTCCTCTCTCAGTTCTTCTTCCGCCATCAAACTCTTCCCCTACCTTTCTGAACTCCAGCTTTCTCATCATAGCCTCGTTAGGGGATTTCTTGTCGAATGAGTTTCAAACCCCAAATCTTTCCAATTTTGTATGTTTATGTTATTTTATATGCTGTTGTTGTACGCTTAACTGCTTCGCTTCTTAGTTTTGATATTCGTGTGATTAATGAGTTGCATTTCTTTGACAGAAACATGAAACATGATGATCTCATGGTTTTATTTCTTTGACAGAAACATGAAGGTTGAGTACCTCTTAGTTCTTTCCTCTACTAATTTGTTTTCTCGTTGCATATTATGCCTTGTATTTAAAATGGATAGAAATATAATGATCTCATGAGTCTGCGTTTGTATAAAGGTATAGGTTTAAGTCTTCTGGCCTTAGTTTGCTTCCTAATCTTTTTGAATGATGAGGTTATACCATGGGTGGTGTTGTTTTCATCAACCCCAATGTAATTTAAATAAGCATCCATAATACAGCTAACATTATCAAATTACCTGTCAGTTTTTACTTGTTTTTGTATATATGATATAGCCTTCATCAATAAATAAACTAGCACTTGTCTTTTCTCTTATTGTCCTGTTTTTACTTAGAATATTTTCTTACCTGACTAAATGAACTAGAAACATATTTGAATTGTTAGAAATGCATGTAACTAGTCTTAAGAAGTTAATAAAGTGCCACAATATGAAATATTGATGACGTTATAAGCATAAGCCTTAGAGCTCGCTTGATCTTTTGAGTCAATTGGATGGTCATAAGTTAAGACTCTAACTATAGCCATTGGTTAAATTGATTTGATGCTAGTTTCAGCAACTTGTTTTTTCAATCAATTCTGTAAGTAATAAAAAATGACACATCAAATTATGCATCTTGCTTTGGGTTGAAGATGATAATGGAACTTACCACTGACATAGGGACTCTTACTACTGACATATTAAATTAGCTCACTTCCTTTAATGATAATTTTGGTTTTTATCCATTTGCCCCTTTATTTTTATCAAATTTAGTTTGTCATTTCATGCTTTTATCTATTTTTTAATATATTTTTTCGGTTGATAGATTGCAGGCGTCAACTCTTTAATAGGAGAACTTCGAAATATAAGTTCAAATGAGATTACTTTACTTGACCACTGTCAAGAACTTGTATCAACAATTATTATTGAGATAAGCATCTGATGCCACTTGAAGTGCTTAATTTCAATTTAAAGCATTCCGCCTCATTGTTATGTCTTTGTTGGCATTACTCATGTTTTAGTTGTTTTTTTGTTTAATTAAAAATACAATATGCAAGGTCAAAGAAGGTTAAATTTATGGTAAATATCTTGATTGCTTTTACTCTCAGTAGTGGAAGCAATATCTGACTTTTGTGATTGCAGTGAATTTGCGTTCAGTTGTAGTCTTTTGCACTAGAATTTTCAACTGCAATCACAGTGACAAACTAGACTTAAACTTTTATTTTATGTTGACATTTTTTTACCCGTATAATTTCTTTAGCTTTGCTATATTCTCTATGTACCTCAATTAAACTGGCAGAGGAGAAGCCTTCTCCATTTTCATTCTTGAACGAATTTGTTTGTTTGGAATGCTTATATCTAGGTATTTAATTCCCAAATGCTTGCTGGGAGGATTTTCAGAATCACGGTAAGGGGAACAACTTAATGGATGTTACTGTGCAATTGGATGTTTATTTTCCTTGTTATTTCGTGATCAATCACTTTCTTCCTATATATGTTATTAAATATGTTTGACTGCCTTTCTGATATGAACTTACAATGTGTAATTGAGTCGTTGAATTCCCGGTCGTCAAATTAAGTAGTCTCATTTCGGTTTAACAACTTGGCTAATTTAAAAGGAAGAAGATAGTTAAAACAAAGAATGATAGTAAAGTAAAATGATGGAAAGATGGTAAAACGAACTTAAAATAAGAATGAACCCATAATAGTGATTAAGGATCTAATTCTTATAAGTTTTAAGGTGGTTGATGGATAGCTGCATAGGACCGTGATGCACTATCTAGCAAGATAGGAACCAAACAGTATAAGGTTGAACGCCACACTGGAGAGTGATAAGTTCACGCCACACTCGGAGAGTGATAAGTTCAAGAAAGAAACAAGTTTGACGCTACTAGCTAACTAGATAAGTCAAATTGAATCTCGAAGAACAATTAGAGTGAACAACTCACAAAGTCTGATATATTTCATAAAATATCAAAATCAATCAAGTAACCTTCAAAAGATTTACAAAGGAACTATTTATAGGCTGCTGGATATCCAGCCGAATAGCCACAATTGAATGCAAATGCTTGGAGCTAAAGTGACTTAATTTCCAGCTGAAAAATCCATAAATGGCTTCAATAAGCAGCTGTCCATTGAGAAGCCCAAACAGTCTTGGGAATGTGCTCTTTTGTGTGCATGAGCAGCCTTGGTTCATATCCTTAATGAGTGAGTTGATTAAAGCATTGTTTGGTAAACGAAATTATAGTTGGAGTTAATGTTTGAAAGTGCACCGAATGAGGAATCAGCTAGAGAGTGTATTTGATGGCAGCCAAATGGCCCTTGGGTGTGAACACTTAGTTTTGGAGAGTCTTTGAATGTGAACACCAAACACCGAATGGTCTCTTAAAATGTTAGCTGATCAGCTCACAATTGTTGGCTAATGATTCATGAATAATCAGCTAAGTGAATGCACCAAGCAGCTCTCAAAATACATGCACAATTGGGTGCATGTTCTTCATTAAATTAGCTTCATTGAATCTGGAAAATTCATGAATGTCCAGCTGCAATCAGCTCCCGATGTACATGCACAATTGGGTGCATGCTCCACATTGATTAGCTTCAATGAATTGGCATTGTGCATGAATGTCCATCTGCATGCTTTAATAACCTACTATGACAAATTAAACACTTGGTTAAACAACAAGAAGACGAATTAAACGCACAAATAAATATGTAATAGACTAAGACACATTTAAGAATTTTGACTTGCTAGCATACATAAAGTCTGTCTAAATTTGAACATACTTAATAGACAAAGACATGATTTTAATATGTAATACACTAAGACATAATTTAAATATGTAACATGCTATGACACAATAAAGACCGAATAAAAATGACACAATTAATAAGTTTAATAAGCAAAAGAATCAGACATGTAATTGAAGCTGTAGAAAACTAAACATAATTAAATAAACCAATGTAATTAAGAATGTCCAAATCTTAGCAACTGGGTTAGCTAGCTAAGCCGAATTCAGCCTCAAATAAATTGTAAATGTCCCTTGTTGAATCGTCCAACACTTGATTGACGAGTCCATTTGTAGTTTCCTTTCAAACTCGATCTACTAAAGCAGATATTGACTCTTTAAATCATTTGGCTTGTGCTCGAGTGATTGGTCCACTAGGGAGCTCGATTGGATCTCGTTTGGAGTCAACTAAGTCCTTGGGCGGGTTCGTATCATTCCTCTCTTCAAGGTGATTTGCCCTCAAATCATCGCCTACATCAAAAGGAGATAAATTAGATACGTTAAAACTCGCGCTTGTATTGTACTCACCTGGTAAATCTAATTTATAAACGTGTTCATTTGTTCGTTCTAGGACTTGAAATGGGCCATCTCCTCTTGGAAGTAACTTGGATCGCCTTTACACTGGAAACCTTTCCTTGCACGTATGTGTCGAAACCATTTTTTTGAAAACAAAAATTTAGTTGTCGACCTTAAAAACAAAAATTGGAGTCGCCACCGATCCATGATTTAGGTGTGATCGGCCCACCTTAAAAACAAATTTGGTCTACAAAATTTGAGAAAACGGATTCGGGAGTCAGTTACGCACAAGGAAGGGTTAGCACCCTCGTAACGCCCAAAAATCGGTACCAAATTGATTGTTTAATGTCTTAATGCCGAAGGTTAAAAAGATTTTTGTTAAACTCTAATGTTGAAATCTAAAACGGATAATCAAATGTTCAAGTTAGATAAAGAAATCGAAACCCAATACGTTAGGGTACAATTTCTTAAAACTCCCGAACTTTGAATATCGTTTTAAAATTTTAAAGAAAATCTTCATTTTGAGAAAGCTATATGTCATGCGCAATGCGTTAGGACATAACATATTGAATTCCCGAAAATAATTTTTGCTTATATGTTTTGAAAAAGAAAATTCTCGATTATTTAGGATTAATAAAGAAAATCGGAACCCAATACGTTAGGGCTCGATTTCTTGAAAATCTGAATATCGAATATCACTTTATTTTAAAAGCCTTTGAATCAAAAGAAAATGATTTTAAAGTTTTGACGAAATCAAAATATATATTTTCTAAAAGATACGTTAAAAATATTGATGTAATATGAAACAAATATTTTAATTTAAATTATATGTATACGTATGTACAAAATATGTATATATATAAATATAATATATAAGTAAATTTTAAAATATATATGCATATTAAAACATGTATATATAAGTATACGTATATAAAATGATAAAATAAAAAAATATAAAACAAAACAAAAACTTATTATAATTTCTAAGAAAATATGTATGTATATATATATATATATATATATATATATATATATATGTGAAATGTATGAAAATAAGATAAAAATATAAAAGTATGCATATGTGTATATATTTACAAAGAACAACAATATATATATAAATATAATATATAAATAAATTAAGAAAATATATATATGTGTGTGTGAAAATATGTATGTATATAAACGTATATATAAAATGAAATGTATAACAAAAACGTAAGTATATATAACCTATAAAAACAATATGTATGTATATAACATAAAGAAGATCTATATATATGAATTATAAAATGGAAAATGTATATATATATATATATATATATATGTAAACTATGTATAAAAACTAAGAAAATAATATAATAATGAAATAATAAAATATGCACATGTATTTTAAAACATTTAAAACATATACATATATTTATTATGAAACACAAACATATGCGTGTATATAATAATAATAATAATAATAATAATAATAATAATAATAATAATAATAATAACCAAAATAACAGCAGCTTAATAATAATAACAATATTAACAAACTAATATGTAATCTAATTTGTAAAAGCAAATACAATGGACTAAATTTGAATCAAAACAAAATTAAAAACACAAAATCCAATTAAAACAGAGGATGAATTTGCAAAATGCGTGCAACATGGAGGGCCAAAAGGGAAATTAATCCCACCCTTCCAAAACGTTGTGCAGCATGGGATTAAAATAAAACAAATTTAATATGTCATGGAAAAATTTGAAAACAAAAAAACAATGGTTTTGAAATGATGGAAAACATGAAAGAGTTAAAGACGTAAATAACCCATCAATGTTTAAAACCCATTTTAAAACCTAATTAAAACCCCATTTCATTTTTAGCAACAGCAACCACAAGGACTGCTTCATCTTCTCCTTTGCTCCTCACAGCGAAATCAAGCAACAACGTCAACGGCACGCCTCTTCTGGTAAGAGTCTTCACTCCTCTATATTTTCTGTTTTGCACACCCAGAAAAAAGAAAAAAAACAAAGAAATAATGAAGAAAGCGATAAAAATTGAAGATAATCACCTTCTGAAATTGAACCGCTATGTTTTTATTCCTTTTGTATTTTGTTTTACACTGACTTATTTCTCTCTTTTTTTGTTCCAATCCCCCCTTGTTACAAAAATCAATCCCTCTTTCTCCCTCTCTTCCCTTTTTTTTCTTTTTATTTTCTTTGTATTTTCTCCTATTATATCTGTTCGTGGTTGTGGTTTGTTGCAGGTGAAAGCATGCTGGAGCGCGGGGCAACGTGTGCGACGTGCAAGGGCGACGTGCGCGACATACGGGAGCTGCTGCGGCGTGGGGCGATAGTGGCATTGCTTTGCTGCTAGGGCATTTAGGGTTTCTGCTGTTTTGTTTTTATTTTTGTTATGGGCTAAGTTTGAGCTAATTTGGTTTTAATCTAGGCTTGGGTTAAATGGGGTTTAGTAATGGACTTCTAATCTTAAATTTGGATCATTGAAGCTTTAGGCTAATTGGGCCGTGTAAAGGGTTTTGGGCCCCGGGCAATAATTGGGTATTACAGCTGCCCCTCTTTGCTCGTTGTCATGTAATGGGAACAGAGCAAAGACTAAAAAGCCCAATTTTGCCCGGTCATGCTGGACCTTGGTGCTCTTCTTCTTTAAATAGCCTCATTCCCTCCTACTGCATCTTCAGAGGTATAGAAACTAATGCTTCAATCCACCCCACTGCAACGTCAGGGAGATAGGACTTAATCTTGTAGCTTCTCAAAAGCACAAAACTTGCTATCTCTAGTCTGCTCCACCGTAACTTCAGGGAGATAAGACTCGTAGCTTCAACTTATTCTGCTACAACTTCAAAGATGAGTCTGATACGATCTGCTCTACTTCTTCAATTTATCCAATTACAATGTCGAGGAAACAAGATTTGCCGTCGTAGCTTCAATCTGTTCAACTGCACCGCTAAGGAGGTAAGATCCGCCGTTGTGGCTTCAATCCTTTTAATTGCGCTGTCGGGGAAACCAGATCCACCGTTGTGACTTCAATCTGCTCCACTGCACCGCCAGGGAAGTAAGATTCACCGTTGTGGCTTCAATCTTTTTAATTGCACTGTCGGGGAAACCAGACCTGCCGTTGTGACTTCAATCTGCTCCACTGCACCGCCAGGGAAGTAAGATCTGCTGTTGTGGCTTCAATCTTTTTAATTGCGCTGTCAGGGAAACCAGATCTGCTGTTGTGACTTCAATCTGCTCCACTGCACCGCCAGGGAAGTAAGATCTGCCGTTGTGGCTTCAATCTTTTTAATTGCACTGTCGGGTAAACCAGATTTGTCCTTGTGACTTCAATCTGCTCCACTGCACCGCCAGGGAAGTAAGATCCATCGTTGTGGCTTCAATCTTTTCCACTTAATGCTAAAGAGATAGGATTCGCTGCCCACAGCTTCAATCCACTCCACTTCAGCTAATCCAAGCCTTAACACCAGGGAGATATGATCCGCCATTGTGGCTTCAATCTGCTCCGCTGCGACGCCAGAAAAATAAGATTCGCCATTGTGGCTTCAGTCTTTTTAATTGCAACGTCATGGCGATAAGACTGATGTCTTCGATCTGCTTCGCTGTTAGCACAGGAAGACAAGATCTGCTATTTTCAACCTACTCCACTACTGCCCAAAGAGACAAGGCTGAAAGTTTCACCGGTTTGTTCTCTGGAGAACATGACCTGTATAATTCAATTTATGAACTTAATTATGCCTAGTGATTAGGATGTCATGATCAGAATGAATCAAATGTTCCTAACTAGACATCTATGAATGACATTTGAATGAGTGTCGAATGTCATTTTTCGATAATGATCCCTTTTTAAAGCTTAGGTTGTCATTACTCAACGTTTATTAAAGCCGTATCACTGACGCACTACAACGTCCTCTTGCTCGACTAGCATCTCCAAAGAAACGCTTGATCAAATTTCCCCTCACTGTAAACCTCAAAGTTTTATCCATTGGGACGCAAAATTTGTACCATCTTTCTCCCGCTGTAACCCAAGGTTAGAAAAATCTGGTCTTTTAATCTTCTCTTATCGCAATGTGAAGCACTTTGGTCCTTTATACCGTTCTCAGGGTCATACCAAATGCCTATACACAAATGAATGATTTTCTTCTCCAAGTAAACCCCTTTCTATTGCTTGGTGATTATTGCTTGCTTGTTCGCTAAAGTCTTGTCACCAACTTGACACCTTACCATTTTGTTCAGTCAATAACTTTGACAACAAAATATGAAGGGATAGTCTCAATTTAGACTTTTCTTTCCCTAATATTTCAACCTTTAAACTTGGTGCATTCTAAACAATAGTCTTGTTTCAGGTTACTGTATTATTTAGAAACTTCTAGAGTAATATGCAAAACTTCCCTTGTGAAAGTTTTACTAGTCCATTAATCATTATTCTAATGCTACACGCTTGCAAAAAAGAACAAAACTATGAATAAAATGGAATTAATTTGAAAGCATAACCTGCAATGAATAAATTATCAAGAATATTGAGAATAAAAGAGGAATTGACTTGTATCTTGAAAAAGAATGAAGTATTCCAAGAACAAGCAATTCAATATGAATAGTATGAAAATCAGGTGCTCCAGATATCGCAGGTTGAACTTCCATGTACAAACTTCCTGAAGACCATTCTGAGTTTGACATGTGTTTAGGAGATCTACAGTACTCTGTCGATGCCCCGGGATGTCGCATTCCCTTTCCTGCTGATTCAGGTATATCAAGACCACCACATGCCCCATTCTGATCAACATTCTAAGCTACTCTGATCACTTCCTGCCCTATTTTGATCAAAATTTAAGCCACCCTTTTTGGGTTTTCAACTCAAATCCCCTTTGGTCTAAGGCGCCCTTTGCAGGTTTTCACCTTAGCCTCTCCATTTTTATTTTGTCCATTTTTTATTTTTCATTTTCATTTTCATTTTTTCACATTTTTTCACATCATCATTTTTTTTGCGACTCAAAGTGCTATTTGCGGGTTTTTACCTTGGTCCTCTCATTCTTTAAGCGAAGTATTTCTTGACTAAATCTGAGTTTACAGGATTAGACAAGTTTTACTATCCATCTCACTCAAGTTCAGTGCTCCTCTGGAAAAGGTATTCTTTACAACATAAGGACATTCCCAATTTGGCACTCATTTTTCTCTAAAATCCTTTTGTAGAGGAAGGATCTTTTCAATACCAGGTCTCCGTCGTGGAATTCTCTGGGACGAACCTTTTTGTTGTAAGCTTGCATCATCTGTTTTTGGTACATCTGACCGTGACGAATAGCTTTTAGCATTTTTCCTTCAAGTAAGTTCAACTGATCGTATCGAGATTGGATCTTCATCCTACTTCAGCTCAGCCAATACCCGAAGAGAAAGAATTTTAACTTCAATAGAAAAAACCGTGATAAGCTAAAGAGAAAGACATTGCCCCGGTAGAGGTTTTTTTGTTTCTTTTTGTTTTTATTTTTTGTTCTTTTTTTCTTTTCTTTTTTCCTTTTTTTTTGCATTGAATCTGCACTCATAGTATTAGACAAGTCCTGGTCATCCCTTTCGATCAGAATCAATATTATTCCAGATAAGGTCTTTCCCATAAGATCTTCCACTTTCATTTTGTATGCAAAAGATCTTCTTTGGCATCAGGTTTCTCTCATAGAGCCCTTTGGGGCGAAATTTAACTATGACGAGAAAATTTTAGATCTTCCTCTTCAATTAAGATGAAATCCAACAAAAATACGGAAAAATGACAACTTGACTTCAACGGGATAAGCCAGAGAAGAAGGTATTGCCCCGGTAAAGAATTCTAACTGCATCGTTCATGATGTGAAACTTGAACATACTGCAAATTTTTAACGTGCTATTGCTCAGATTACAATATTAGTGCTTAACCTGGGCATATCCTGGTATAACCATACAAAGACATCTTTGAACTCTTGAAGTAACTTAACAAGGTCTTGCTTCATTTATCCGGTTATGCATGTTCTCTTAAAGTCACAATCTCCATTGTCTCTTTAAGAGGTAAAATTTATTCTCTTCTTGCTCTACCATCCTCAACAAGTCTAGAGATAGGCTACAATCTATGTTATCTCCAAAGTCATGAGATCCCTCTAAACACATGTCTTGCTCAAAAGGAGATTCTAAATCTGTAGCAGTGTCATTCATGTCATTGATATCTGGGGGCCCATAATAAATACCAAAGAATATACAAAAGAATGTATAAATTTATGAAGAACTATTTGTACAATATGATTATGAATGAATGAATGAATAATGTGGAAGAAAATCCAAAAGAATGAAAGAATAACTATTCAAACAGACTAAAAGAATATTGGTTCAAAAATAATCACAAGGATGCAATTCATTAAAATAACGACATTTAGACATGAGCCTATTTCACAAAGGAATTCTTATTGCCTCTAGGCTAAAAAGCAACAAGTGTGTTTTGAACATTACTCTAAATAAGCTCTAGATACTACAAAGAATTCTTCTACAATCCGATTATTTAGGACATTCCCAAGTTTATAAGGATGGATATCTAATAAGGTCCCTTTTCAATTGTGTCTTCATGTATGGCATTGACGTGAACGTTCTCCTACATTTTTTCATACACCGCATTCACCCCATTATTAATATGATTGGGTAGCGAATTTTCTGCACTCGATGAATCTTCAAATCTGACAATGTCCATATTGATGAGCCTTTCAACCAATTTCTTGAAAGCGGTGCAATTTTCTATCGAATGCCCCGCAATTCCTGCATGGTATTCACACTGAGCATTTGCATTATACCATTTAGGAAATGGGGGCAACATTGGTTTCAAATAGAAGGGGGACACCACATATGCATTAAATAGGCTTTGATACAGCTCGCTATATGACATCGGTATAGGCGTGAACTGAAGTCCTTCTGTATTTGTCTTCGTATAAGATTCTTACTTTAAAGGGCTCTGATGGCTAGTGATTTCTGTCTTTGGTCGGCCCACAGTGATTGGTTTTGAGTGACCCTTTTTATATCTACATACATTATCCCCCTTATTCCCCTTCTTATTTGGGGCCTTTAAAGTATTGATTTGAGAGTTCCACTCTCGTCCCTTCCATTTGTAACGATCTTCAAACTGTTTTAGGAACTTCACCCTCACCTGTTCTGTTTCTGCTTGATCATCAATGACAACAGGATTAGTTGAATTGCCTATCGAGTTGGAACCTGAGCCAATCTGGAAATTCATCGGTGTCGAGGTGCTGGTCTGATGTTGGGGTCGGATGTTAACAATTACCCTTTGTGGATATGCATTTGGTTATGCTTGGGTATTTGTTGGGGTGAAGCCTGGAGGATATGTAGGGTCCTCATTATTATCCCCAAAGTGGACCGATGGGCTCTTTCCCCTTTCTAACCCTCTAGCCAATAACTGGGTTAACTGGCACATTATATTTCTTTGGAATTCTAACAACTGATTCCTCATATCTTGCTGAAATTTGGTCAATTGCTATTGCATCCGCACTTGCATTTGCTCTAATTTCTCCAAACTTTGGTCCATTTCTCTAGTCTTTGTTTGAGTGCTGTGAGGGTGTTGGTTTTCCAATTTAACTGAAATAATTTTACTCAATTAGGCTCTTTCAATGGATTTTAATGCATATGATGTCATGTAATGCGAATGCATGAAATGAATGCATAAAGAGACTTTGATTCTAATTTCAATTACTTTCAAAAAACTTTATTAGAAAATAAATCTCTTTAAATAGAATGGGCTACAAATATGGCTTTGCCCTAATACTTTAGACCTTGATCTTTTTAAGCAACGAGGCCAACACTTGTCCCCGGTCTGACTCTAGCTCGTACTTCACGCTCAACGTGTCGGCTTGTACTGCCAAAGTTTGCAAGTGATCTGCCACTTCTCGAATCTGTATCACAGCTTCTCCCATAACGCGATCCCTACTTCTGACTTGATCCTGGAAATAATGAAGTTGCTCATTCTGACGACCTTCCTTTACCTCTAAATGCTCAATCCGAACCTCACAACTTCGCAGTGCTGCTTCTAACTCTTCTATTTTACCCTTCATTTCTTCGATCTTGCTCAGACTTGCTTTCAGATCTATTACAGAATTTCGACTTCGATGTTGACGGAGAGACCCTTCTAACTCAACTACTCTGTCTTTTAGTTCTTCTTTTTCCTTTTGGCTATCCAACAAGCTTCTTTCTAATGCTTCATTTCGTGCCTGCATTTCTTGAAATTTTCTTTCCCACCGGTCTGACTTGTTTCTTTCTTTTCGAACCTCTTCACGCCACTGCTCTGAAGTTTTTCCAAGCCCAGCAGTTCTCATCGACAAACGCAGATTCTTATAATCGGTCTTCAAACTATCTAGCTCTTCCTCAGCTTTGTTCTTCCTCTTTCTTAGTTTATCAGCCTCGAGCTTCTGAACATCCGCATCTAGTCTCAAATTCATCTTTTCTTCCTCCATCTGCTCGATTTTCTTCACCAGTTCTGCATTTTTCCTTTTAAAGTCTTGTTTTGTGGTTTCCAGCTCAGTAGGGACAACACGCAAATACTCCTCTATTGGCTGACCATTTTCTGAACCCGACCCAGGAATGTTATCGTTAATCCTCTTAGCCCACCATTCGCTATACTCGGGAGTTGTCATCGGGCCCACAACTAATCCCTTCATTCGGCGAGTTTGATTCCATGCATTGACCATCTCACGAACTCTCCTCTTGTAACCATCAACCCTATACGAGAATTCACACTCAGCCAATCCCTAAGTTGCAGGCACGAATTGTCTTGACCTGTATTGCCTTAGTACTAGCAAGGGTGCATAACCAACGGCTCCCCAAATCCCAATTAAAGAAACCCAATCAAAATCCCTACATCAATATAGGATCTCGTCTGGAAGCAACCATGGAGCTCTCCACTCGATATCCCCCTCCTGCAAATTCTGAAAAATAGCTATCCATTTCTCTTCCGAGATGTCATCCCTCATCGGTGTAGCCACTATCTCTTTCAATGGTGAATAATTGTCAGAGAAGACCCGATACGAAACCTTATCGACCTTCCAAAAGTGACTATGGAACCACGCAAGTAGGAGCTGCGCACATCCAATGAATCTACCTTCTCCTACTCGCCGGTACGCATTCAATGACCGGAAGGTTTCTGCTAAAATTGCCGAGACAGGTGTAACTCTCTTATGAAGCCGATCAAATAAGTCAGTGACCGCCTCATCAACATGCCCCAAAGCCCTAGGGAACACCACCAAACCATATATACTTAAAGTAAAGATATCTACCTTTTTTTTCGTGTCTGGGTGCTCCAGAATGAGGTCCTTCAAATTTTTACAAGGAATGCACTTGCTATCCCCCTTCTGCTTGATCCGAGCCGTAACCCACTGCTCACTCATCCCGGTTATACTCACCAACCTCTTCAAAAAGGTCAGTGCATTTCAGCTTTCGAGTAAACCTTATCCACTTGAATCTTCGAACACCGAAGTAAAGCCGTGTATTCTTTTATTGTAGGCACCAAGTCAACCCTCTCAAACGTGAAGCAACTATAAGCGGGGTTCCAAAATTGTACGAGAGCTCGAAAGAGACGCTTATCCACCTTCATATCAAACAAATAAGACAAATCCCCATAATTTGAATAAAATAAGTGTCAAACCTCTTCATTCCAATGCTCACAAATTTCTTTCAACTCCTGCAAGTTGTTCTGGGTTACACTGACACGGGTGAAGTCCCATAATTCTGATATGTACCCTTCGGCCAAGCTATCACCTTTTTCGCGCTGTGTGATTTCAGCCCAAGTTCGGACAGCCGCATTATCCTCCACCCTATCAAGAAACCCATTTCCCGTGATAAGCTTTCTATCTAGCAATCGAATACGAACCAATGCCTTTTAAAATGAAATGCCATGTAATGGTAATGCCATGCAATCAGAGTAAAACATAAAACAAAAGAAAAGTCAGTAACAATTAAATATAATACAACCAAGAAATCGTAAAAACTCCTAATTAGGTATCTACTAAGGTTAAGAGTAATTCTACTAAGGTTAAGAGTAATTCTACCTAGGGTGAGTTCCTATGGTTCACTATATGTGGTTTGGTTTCTAGGGCAAGGGTACCCGAACTAGCAGATTCCTCGATCCTCACCCATTATAGGCTCATATAGACCGAGTTCGATTCAGGGGAATACATTTCCCTATGACTATGCGGAGACGTAGGTCTCATGGAGGCATAGGTACGGATGTATCCTGAAAGCGATCCACTATCCTATACGGAGGTGAAAACCTCACGAAGGACTAGCTTCTCACTCCCACCTAAAAGGGTAAAAATAACCGACGTTATGATATGAAAAATTGCAAATAAACTAATAGACTTAAGCCAATCAAGCAAACAATGAAAATCGATGAATGCAAAGGGAAATTATGATTTAAAAAAACTTAATTTTCGACAAAAAGACACCAAATAATCAATTTATGGCTCGACTCTCGAAGTCCCCAGTGGAGTCGCCAAGCTGTCGAAACCATTTTTTTGAAAACAAAAAATTAGTTGTCGACCTTAAAAACAAAAATTGGAGTCGTCACCGATCCATGATTTAGATGTGATGCCCACATTAAAAACAAATTTGGTCTACGAAATTTGAGAAAACGGGTTCGGGAGTCAGTTACGCACAAGGAAGGGTTAGCACCCTCGTAACGCCCAAAAATCGGTACCAAACTGATTGTTTAATGTCTTAATGTCGAATGTTAAAAAGATTTTTGTTAAACTCTAATGTTGAAATCTGAAACGGATAATCAAATGTTCAAGTTAGATAAAGAAATCGAAACCCAATACGTTAGGGTACAATTTCTCAAAACTCCCGAACTTTGAATATCGTTTTAAAATTTTAAAGAAAATCTTCATTTCGAGAAAGCTATATGTCATGCCCAATGCGTTAGGACATAACATATTGAATTCCCGAAAATAATTTTTGCTTATATGTTTTGAAAAAGAAAATTCTCGATTATTTAGGATTAATAAAGAAAATCGGAACCCAATACGTTAGGGCTCGATTTCCTCGAAAATCCCGAATATCGAATATCACTTTTATTTTAAAAGCCTTTGAATCAAAAGAAAATGATTTTAAAGTTTTGACGAAATCAAAATATATATTTTCTAAAAGATACGTTAAAAATATTGATGTAATATGAAACAAATATTTTAATTTAAATTATATGTATATGTATGTACAAAATATGTATATATATATAAATATAATATATAAGCAAATTTTAAAAATATATATGCATATTAAAACATGTATATGTAAGTATACGTATATAAAATGATAAAATAATAAAAAAATATAAAACAAAACAAAAACTTATTATAATTTCTAAGAAAATATGTATTATATATATATGTGTGAAATGTATGAAAATAAGATAAAAATATAAAAGTATGCATATGTGTATATATTTACAAAGAAAAACAATATATATATATAAATATAATATATAAATAAACTAAGAATATATATATATATGTGTGTGTGAAAATATGTATGTATATAAATGTATATATAAAATGAAATGTATAACAAAAACGTAAGTATATATAACCTATAAAAACAATATGTATGTATATAACATAAAGAAGATCTATATATATGAATTATAAAATGGAAAAATGTATATATATATATATATATAAACTATGTATAAAAACTAAGAAAATAATATAATAATGAAATATATATAAAATATGCACATGTATTTTAAAACATTTAAAACATATACATATATTTATTATGAAACACAAACATATGCGTGTATATAATAATAATGATAATAATAATAATAATAATAATAATAATAATAATATATATAATATAATATAATATAATATAATATAATATAATATAATATAATATAATAACCAAAATAACAGCAGCTTAATAACAATAACAATATTAACAAACTAATATGTAATCTAATTTGTAAAAGCAAATACAATGGACTAAATTTGAATCAAAACAAAATTAAAAACACAAAATCTAATTAAAACAGAGGATGAATTTGCAAAATGCGTGCAACATGGAGGGCCAAAAGGGAAATTAATCCCACCCTTCCAAAACGTTGTGCAGCATGAGATTAAAATAAAACAAATTTAATATGTCATGGAAAAATTTGAAAACAAAAAAACAATGGTTTTGAAATGATGGAAAACATGAAAGGGTTAAAGACGTAAATAACCCATCAATGTTTAAAACCCATTTTAAAACCTAATTAAAACCCCATTTCATTTTTAGCAACAGCAGCCACAAGGGCTGCGTCATCTTCTCCTTTGCTCCTCACACCGAAATCAAGCAACAACGTCAACGGCACGCCTCTTCTGGAAAGAGTCTTCACTCTTTCTCTATATTTTCTGTTTTGCACACCCAGAAAAAAGAAAAAAAACAAAGAAATAACGAAGAAAGCGATAAAAATTGAAGATAATCACCTTCCGAAATTGAATTGCTATGTTTTTATTCCTTTTGTATTTCGTTTTACACTGACTTCTTTCTCTCTTTTTTTGTTCCAATCCCCCTTGTTACAAAAACCAATCCCTCTTTCTCCCTCTCTTCCCTTTTTTTTCTTTTTATTTTCTTTGTATTTTCTCTTATTATATCTGTTCGTGGTCGTGGTTTGTTGCAGGTGAAAGCATGCTGGAGCGCGGGGCAACGTGTGCTACGTGCAAGGGCGACGTGCGCGACATACGGGAGCTGCTGCGGCGTGGGGAGATAGTGGCGCCACTTTGCTGCTAGGCCATTTAGGGTTTCTGCTATTTTGTTTTTGTTATGGGCTAAGTTTGGGCTAATTTGGGTTTAATCTAGGCTTGAGTTAAATGGGGTTTAGTAATGGACTTCTAATTTTAAATTTGGATCACTGAAGCTTTAGGCTAATTGGGTTGTGTAAAGGATTTTGGGCTTTGGGCAATAATTGGGTATTACAGTATGAATCCAAACCCAGTCTCCAGGCTCGAATATCACTCGCTTTCGCCCCTTGTTGGCTCTTTGCACATATTCCTCGGTTCTCTTTTCAATGTTTTCTCTCACCTTCCGATGTAGTTGTTTCACATATTCAGCTTTCCGTTTCCCATCTACATTCACAAGTTGGTTAGAAGGCAAAAGAATTAGATCAAGAGGCGTTAAAGGATTGAAACCGTATACAATTTCAAAAGGAGAGTGTTTTGTAGCTGAATGAATGGATCGATTGTAAGCAAACTCTATGTGGGGTAGACATTCTTCCCATGACTTTAGTTTCTTCCGAATGATGGCTTGTAGTAGTGTAGGTAGAATTCGATTGACCACTTCAGTTTGGCCATCTATTTGAGGGTGGAAAGTTGTGGAAAATAACAACTTGGTACCAAGCTGTCCCCACAAAGTCCTCCAAAAATGACTAAGGAATTTTGCATCACGATCGGACACGATGGTTCTAGGCATACCATGCAACCGTACCACTTCTTTGAAAAATAAGTTAGCTACATTTACAGCGTCATCAATTTTATGGCAAGTTATGAAATGTGTCATCTTAAAAAACCTATCAACTACAACAAAAATGGGATCTCTTCCACTTTTACTCCTAGGAAGGCTTAATACAAAGTTCATAGAAATGTCAGTCCAAGGAGTTTCAGAAATAGGTAAAGGTTTATACAAACCGTACGGCTGAATACGGGACTTAGCCTTTCTACAGGCAATGCATTGTTTGCAAAGCCGTTCCACGTCTCGCTTCATCTTCGGCCAAAAGAAATGTTCTTGTCATGTGGCCAAAGTTTTGGTTACTCCGAAATGTCCCATCAATCCGCCACTATGCGCCTCATAGACTAAAACTTCTCAAACGAACCCTTGAGGGATGCACAGTTTTCCTTCTCGAAATAGGTAACCTTCGTGCCAATAGAATTTTTTCAAAGGCTCTTTTCTCACAAAATCTAAACACCTCACCAAAGTCAGCATCGTGTTCATATAATTCTTTAAGAAATGCAAAACCGAGCAAGCTAGAATCTAAACTATTAATTAAAGTATACCTTCTCGATAACGCATCAGCAACTATATTATCTTTACCTTTCCTATATTTGATGATGTAAGGAAAGGTTTCGAGGAATTAAACCCACTTAGCATATTGCTTATTCAACTTGTGCTGACCTTTTATATGCTTCAATGCCTCGTGGTCAGTGTGAATCACGAACTCTTTAGGCCACAAATAATGCTGCCACTTCTTTATGGCCCGTATTAGAGCGTATACCTCCTTGTCATAAGTTGGGTAGTTAAGAGCAACGCCATTGAGCTTCTCGCTAAAGTAAGCAATGGGATGCCCATCTTGTGTGAGTACCGCTCCAATCCCTATACCTGAAGCATCACACTCCAACTCGAAAGATTTGTCAAAATTAGGCAAAGACAACAAAGGAGCATGGGTTAAACAATCCTTAATTTTCATGAAAGCACGCTCTTGCTCATCACCCCAAATAAAGTTAGAATTTTTACGAATTACCACAATCAAAGGAGCAGCCAATGTGCTAAAGTTGGGCACAAACCTCCGATAGAGGGTGGCTAAACCATGGAAGCTCTTAACTTGTGAAATACTCGTCGGACGGGGCCGTTCTTGGATTGCTTTCACCTTTTCTTAATCGAACTTAAGACCTTCCGAACTGACTACAAAACCTAAGAAAACAATCTTATCAGTACAAAATGAACATTTCTTAAGATTGGCAAATAAAGTTTCTTTTTGCAAAGTTCCCAAAACAACTTTTAAATGCTTCATATGCTTATTCAAAGATTTTCTATAAACTAAGATATCGTCAAAGTAAACTACACAAAATTGGCCAATAAATGAACGAATGATATGGTTCATAAGCCTCATGAAAGTACTCGGGGCATTAGTTAGGCCAAATGGCATAACTAGCCATTCGTGCAGCCCATGCTTAGTCTTAAATGCGGTTTTCCATTTGTCTCTCTCGCGCATTCGTATTTGATGGTAGCCACTTTCAAGGTTAATTTTAGAAAATAGCTGGGCTCCACTAAGCTCATCTAACATGTCGTCCAAGCGCGGAATAGGATGCTGGTACTTGATGGTAATCTTGTTGATAGCTCGGCAATCTACGCACATTCACCACGTTCTATCTTTCTTGGAAACTAGAAGAACTAGAATGGCACAGGGACTTAGGCTTTCACGCACATAGCCTTTCTTGAACAGTTCATTCACTTACCTTTAAAGTTCTTTAGTCTCTTCAAGATTACTTCGTAGGCAGGCCGATTCGAAATGGTAGCTCCTAGCACGAAATTAATTCGATGTTCAATCTCTCGAATTGGTGGCAATCCGTTCGAGATTTCTTCAGGAAAAACGTCACTAAATTCTTGTAGTAAAGATAAAACAGAAGAATAAAGGTTGTTATCAAATTCATTAGTCCCCAACAAAATTTCTTTGTACATAAGTACAAATAATGGTCGTTTCATTAAGAAGGATTTTCGGATGTCCCTTTTCTTTTACAAATAAATTTTTCTTTTCACTTTCACTTTCACTTTCTCTTTTTCTTTTTGTAACTCAATTTCTTTTTTATCACTATTTCCTTTTTCTTTTTCATTTTTCATTTCTTTTTCTTTTCAAATTTGATTTTCTTGCTCATTCATTCTCACGCTCTCTACAGAAGCCTTCAACTTGAGTTGGTCTTCGTAGACTTGTTTCGGAGTTAAAGGGGCTAGAGTCACTGTCTTCCCATGGTACTTGAAAGTGTAACGGTTAGTGTAGCCATCGTGCATGACCCTCCGATCAAATTGCCATGGCCGTCCAAGTAGTAAGTGTTCGACATGCATAGGCACCACATCGCATAGGACTTCATCTTGATATTTCCCAATGGAAAGGGAAACAAGAACTGATTTGATCACCTTGAGTTCACCATCGTCGTTAAGCCACTGCAACTTGTAGGGGTGCGGATGCTTTGTAGTGGTTAATCCAAGCTTTTCCACCATCACTGTGCTGGCTACGTTGGTGCAACTTTCTCCGTCAATGATGACGCTACAAAGCTTTCTTTGCACGAGACAGCGCATATGAAAAATGTTCTCCCTTTGCTGTTCGTTCTCCACGTTTTGAAGATTGAGGCTTTGTTTGATTACTAGCACTTCTTCATTAACAGCAATGTTTCGTTCATGAATTCTTGACATGTTGTTTAAAACCTCACCACAAACCTCACTTAAGTCTCTCGCAAAGAAAAATAATATATGACACACCACTCGTGTTTACACTTAAATATTTGGCTTTTACCTCTTAATAATTTAAACTCTTCACTCTTTGCCTTTTACCTCTCGAGTTCAACTCTCGAAGTTCTTGGAGAATTCCGTAGACCTATTAGTAAGCTCGTACGTTAGCTTCAAAAGGCTAAAAACAAAGGAATAATATTGGTAAATAGGTAGGCTTGAAAGAAAACGATTTTGAAGAGTGTGGCTGAAAAATAGTTTTTAAGATCAAATAAGAAGGATCGGGAAATAAAACATTTTGTAAACTAGCTTTTCTTTTGTAAAAAAAAACACAAAACCCGAACTCCCACTTTTGTATATATATTTTTTCAACTTTTGTATTTTTCACACCTTTTTTTATATATTCGAAATATATATTTTTTAAAATTTGAAACTTCTTTTTTTAACTTCTCTTCAACCCGAAAGTATGAAAAACGATAAGAACGTACTTAATTTGAAAAGCTCTGATACCAAATGATACGAACTCACTTATAAACTGTAATTGAGTCGTTGAATGCCCGATCGTCAAATTAAGTAGTCTCGTTTCGGTTTAACAACTTGGCTAATTTAAAAGGAAGAAGATAGTTAAAACAAAGAATGATAGTAAAGTAAAATGATGGAAAGATGGTAAAACGAACTTAAAATAAGAATGAACCCGTAATAGTGATTAAAAACTCGATTCTTATAAGTTTTAAGGTGGTTGATGGATAGCTGCATAGGACCGTGACGCACTATCTAGCAAGATAGGAACCAAACAGTATAAGGTTGAACGTCACACTCGGAGAGTGATAAGTTCAAGAAAGAAACAAGTTTAACGCCACTAGCTAACTAGATAAGTTAAATTGAATCTCGAAGAATAATGAGAGTGAACAACTCACAAAGTCTGATATATTTCATAAAATATCAAAATCAATCAAGTAACCTTCAAAAGGTTTACAAAGGAACTATTTATAGGCTGATGGATATCCAGCCGAATAGCCGCAATTGAATGCAAATACTTTGAGCTAAAGTTACTTAATTTCTAGCTGAAAAATCCATTGAATGGCTTCAATAAGTAGCTATCCATTGAGAATCTCAAACAGTCTTCGGAATGTACTTTTTGGTGTGCACGAACAGTCTTGGTTCATATCCTTAATGAGTGAGCTGATTGAAGCATTGTTCGGTGAACGAAATTATAGCTGGAGTTAATGTTTGAAAGTGCACCTAATGAGGAATCAGTTGGAGAGTGTATTTGATGGCAACCAAATGGCCCTTGGGTGTGAACACTCAGTTTTGGAGAGTTTTTGAATGTGAACACCAAGCACCGAATGGTCTCTTAAAATGTTAGCTGATCAGCTCACAATTGTTGGCTAATGATTCATGAATAATTAGCTGAGTGAATGCATCAAGCAGCTCTCAAAATACATGCACAATTGGGTGCATGTTCTTCATTAAATTAGTTTCATTTAATCTGGAAACTTCATGAATGTCCAGCTGCAATAAGCTCCCAATGTACATGCACAATCGGGTGCATGCTTCACATTAATTGGCTTTAATGAATCGATATTGTGCATGAATGTCCAGCTGCATGCTTTAATAACCTGCTAAGACAAATTAAACACTTAGTTAAACAGTAACAAGACAAATTAAACACACAAATAAATATGTAATAGACTAAGACACATTTAAGAATTTTGACTTGCTAACATGCATTAAGCCTGTCCGAATTTGAACATGCTTAATAGACAAACAAAGACATGATTTTAATATGTAATACACTAAGACATAATTTAAATATGTAATATGCTATGACACAATAAAGAGCGAATAAAAAATGACACAATTAATAAGTTTAATAAGCAAAACAATCAGACATGTAATTGAAGCTGTAGAAAACTAAACATAATTAAATAAACCAATGTAATTAAAAATGTCCAAATCTTAGCAGCTGAGTTAGCTAGCTAAGTCGAATTCAGCCTCAAATAAATTGTAAATGTCATTTGTTGAATCGTCCAACACTTGATTGACGAGTCCATTTGTATTTTCCTTCCAAACTCGATCTACTAAAGTCTATATTGACTCTTTAAATTGTTTGGCTCGTGCTCGAGTGATTGGTCCACTTGGGAGCTCGATTGGATCTCGTTTGGAGTCGGCTGAGTCCTTGGGCAAGTTCGTATCACTTTCTAACTAAAAGAGTTTTATGATTTCAAGAGATTCAAAAGATTGTAGTATTCGAATGTGCATTTGAAAACAATTTTAGTATCATGAAGGAGGAAGGAGGTTTTGATGGGGAAGTGATTGTGCAGGTGGTTCATCATATTTAATTATGGACCTGATGAACTTGTTCTGGCTTGTTTGATGTTAGAACAATTATTTTATTTTCCTTTTCTTTGTAAATTTCTTTTTACAATGTCTATGGCTTCTTTAGCTAAGTCATGTGTTAGTGTATTTTGATTGTTGGATCGATTTTTTTAATGAATATTCAAGCTTTATTTTAATTTTATTTTAATATTTTTTAGTCATATTTAAAGCACAATTTCTATCATTATTCAGTGTAAATGTTTATGAAAATATATTAATATGGAAATAATAAAAAAATAGAAAAATTTACCTTAGATGTGTCTATCCCAACCTTTTTTAAAGGTTGCCTTAGACAGGTCTATACTCACACTTTTTAAAGGTTGCCTTAGACAAGATCTATCCCAACCATTTTAAGGTTGCCTTAGATGGGTTTATCCCAACCTTTTTTAAATGTTGGCATTGACTAGGTTTTTGTCAATCCTTCAATAAAGATTGGCTTATGTTGAATTATGCTAACGCTTTTTCAAAAGTGTCACGGAACCTATGCCAACTACACTATGGACGACGTTTTTGGAAACGTCAGGATGACCTATGGCAACCTTTTTTGCATCGTCTAAAGTAAAAAAAAGTGTCACGATAGGCCTGTTTTGTTGTAGTGATAAGATTTTAGCCTAGATTAAGACATTAATATGCTTAAATAAATAAACCTAGCTCCCAAGACCCCGTAAGACTATCCCTGGATAGGCATTGTGGGGGTGCTATAACCTCCCCCACACGTAATCGTACTCTCGAACTCAAAATTTGGTGATGAGATCAAGTCTAGACTTTTAAGATTTTTCGTAGTATTAATTCTAGACTTTTAGACGATAGGTGGCTAATCGACCTAACCCTAATTGGTTAGTGGCGACTCTACGTTAATTTAGGCCCTTCGTGTCTAACTTTGCTTGCTAGGCCCCGTACTCCTATATAGGCAACGTTATGACAATTATTATGTTAAAACTAGATACAAGCAAACGAGTCGATAATGATTGGAAGCAATAATAGCTTGTCTCGTAGGTATGAGTATTGGTAGCCATCTATCTTTGAAAGTCAAAGATATTAGTGTCAGAAATTTAGGCACCGAAAGTCTAAGCATTTAAGGAATAGATTTTTGGGTTGAAGTTTGGCTTGGGATAATTGCAATTTTGGTCCCTAATTGTATAGGGACTTTGCAAGTTGATCCTTGAGCTTCAACTATAAATAGGCCTAGCTATTTCTCATTTTCACCATCCCACAAATGCCATTCTCTACTTAAGGCATTATTCTCTCTCCTTATTTGTAAATTTTCACTTGTATTTTGGAGTGAAATATATTTGGTAGTGCCCGAGGACGTAGGCAAAATTTGCTGAACCTCGTTAAAATTCTAGTGTTCGTTATTGTTTATTCTGCATATTTTGCGAGTGTGATTGTAGTGATTTATTGTGCTATTAAATTACGATAGAGGGATATTCTGACTAGGAAAGACTTGGTACTTAAGCGATCCTCGTGATCCACCTCTCTTTCCTGGGAATTGAACTTAGTGTGATTTTTTAGTACAATAATTTTCCTCTTTTACACGCTTCCGCGCAACAATTGGTATCAGAGCTAGATTCAGTACTTGGGGAATACGATAGTTTACGATACTATTTACGATATCTGGTATTGTTCATCCACACACTATTCACGTGAGCAGTCTGTTCACATAAACAGTAGTTGGGATCGAGGAGAAGAATGGAAGAGGCATCGTCATCAATAAAGACTACCGTGACCAATGCAAAATTTGAAGTAGAGAAATTTGATGGTACCAATAATTTTGGTATGTGGCAATGTGAGATCCTGGATGTCTTATGTCAGCAAGAGTTGGATATAGCTCTTGAAGAAAAGCCTGACAAGATGGATGACAAGGAGTGGGCCAAGATCAATAGACAGGCGTATGGTACAATCCGCCTATGTTTGGCCAAAGAACAGAAGTACTCTGTCATGAGGGAGACATCAGCGAAGAAGTTGTGGGATACACTGGAAGAAAAGTTTCTAACGAAAAGTCCTGAAAATAGGCTTTATATGAAAAAAAAACTTTTTCGATTCACGTATACACCCGGTATGTCGATGAATGACCATGTGAACTCATTCAATAAAATTTTAGCAGACTTGCTAAATTTGGATGAGAAGTTTGAAGATGAAGACAAGGCATTATTGTTGTTGAATTCTCTTCCCGATGAATATGATCATCTTACCACCACATTGCTTCATGGGAAGGATACGATCACATTTGATGCAGTCTGCAGTGCGTTGTATAGATTTGAGACTCGAAAGAAAGATAAAAAAGATCACAGAGATGCAACTGCAGAAGCCTTAGCAGTAAGAGGTCGTTCACACAGCAACAAACCTAGTAGAAGGGGCAAGTCCAAAGGGAGACCCGCCAAATATGAATGTGCTTTTTGTCGTGAGAAAGGGCATTGGAAAAAGAATGGTCCTAAGTTACAAAAGGGCAAGGCTATTTCTAATGCATGTGTAGCGGAGCATGATGAGGAGTCAGACTTTAGCTTGGTTGGCATGGCAATGACATGTCATACAGATGAGTGGATATTGGATTCGGGATGTACTTACCATATGTGTCCTAATAAGGACTGGTTTTCTAGTCTTGAAGAACTAGAAGGTGGAGTTGTTTTTATGGGCAATGACAGTGCCTGTAAGACAATGGGAGTAGGTACAATCAAATTAAAGAATCACGACGGCTCAATCCAAGTCTTGACAGATGTTCGCTATGTACCTAGCTTGAAGAAAAATCTCATCTCATTAGGGGCCCTAGAATCTAAAGGGCTCATAGTCACTTTGAGAGATGGATTACTAAAGGTAGTAGCTGGGGTATTGACGGTGATGAAAGGCACTAGAAGAAATAACTTGTACTATTTAAATGGAAGTACAGTTATTGGATCAACATCAACAGCTTCTGCAAAAGATGCAGATTCAGAGGCTACCAGTTTATGGCATAGGCGATTGGAACATGCTAGTGAAAAAGCTTTGCAGACTTTGGCGAAGCAAGGCTTGTTGAAAGGTGCAAATTCTTGCAAATTGGAATTCTGTGAACATTGTGTTCTGGGCAAGCAGACGAGGGTAAAATTTGGTTCAGCAATTCACAATACGGAAGGAATTCTAGACTACGTTCACAGTGACGTGTGGGGACCTACCAAAGTGGCTTCTTTGGGAGGTATGCACTATTTTGCTACTTTTGTTGATGATTATTCAAGAAAAGCATGGGTGTATCTAATGAAAAGAAAAAGTGAAGTTTTAGATGCATTTCTGAAGTGGAAGAAGATGGTGGAGACTCAGACTGGTCGAAAGGTCAAAAGACTTCGATCAGATAATGGTACTGAGTACAAAAATGATCCATTTCTACAAGTATGTCAAGATGAGGGCATTGTGCGACACTTCACATTCGTTCGGGATACACCACAATGAGAATGGGGTGGCGAGCGTATGAATCGGACTATCTTGGAGAAAGTTCGATGTATGTTGTCCAATCTTTGGATTGGGCAAGGAATTTTGGTGAGGCGATTACATATCGTGCCATCTAATTAATCGGTTGCCATCACCGCAATAAATGGAAAAACTCCTATAGAGGTGTGGTAGTAAACACACTCTCGATTATGATTCTTTACATGTTTTTGGTTCCTTGCATATTATCATGTAAAAGAATCTAAGTTAGACCCAAGAGCAAAGAAAGCATTATTCATGGGTATAACGGGTGGAGTAAAAGGATACCGTCTCTGGTGTCCTGATACAAGGAAGATTGTTTTCACTAGAGATGTGACTTTTGATGAATCAACCATGATGAAGAACAAAGATTCACAAAAGGATGACAAAACCAGTGGCGCTTTGCAGTAGGTGGAGCTTGAAAAGGTTAATGATGATCCAGCTAATACTGAAGGAACAAATGATGAAGAAGTTTCGACCCAAGAACTTCCACAGCAACAAGATTCAATTGCATATAGGAGGCCAAGAAGAGAGATTCGTAAGCCTGCTCGCTTTGATGATATAGTGGCCTATGCACTTCCAATTGCAGATGATGATGTTCCTTCTACTTACACAGAAGCAATAAGTAACCCTGATGGTGTAAAATGGAAGTAAGCTATGAATGAAGAAATGCAGTCTCTTCATAAAAATAGGACTTGGGAGTTGGTGACACTGCCCAAGGGAAAGAAGGCAATTGGATGCAAATGGGTATATGCAAAGAAGGAAGGATTTCCTAGTAAAAATGAAATTCGATACAAGGCTAGATTGGTAGCAAAGGGTTACGCTCAGAAAGAAGGAATAGACTACAATGAAGTGTTTTCTCCAGTTGTGAAGCATTCGTCTATTCAGATTTTGCTAGCCTTGGTTGCGCAATATGACCTTGAACTAGTTCAGCTTGATGTAAAGACGGCTTTTTTACACGGTGATTTGGAAGAGGAAATCTATATGACTCAGCCTGATGGATTTAAGGTTGCTGATAAAGAAAATTGGGTTTGCAAACTAACGAAGTCGCTTTATGGATTGAAGCAATCTCTGAGGCAGTGGTACAAGCGATTTGATCAGTTCATGAAAGGGCAAAGGTACACAAGAAGTAAATTTGATCATTGCGTGTATTTTCAGAAGCTACAAGTAGGAACTTTCATATACTTGCTCTTATATGTTGATGATATGCTAATAGCATCTAAGAACAAAGTTGAGATTGAGAAATTGAAGACTCAACTCAATCTCGAGTTTGAGATGAAAGATCTGGGAAGCTAAGAAGATTTTTGGCATGGAAATATGTAGAGATAGAGCTCAAGGCAGAGTTAGTTTGTCTCAGAAGCAGTATTTGAAGAAAGTACTACAGCAATTTGGCATGAACGAAGCGGACAAAACACATAAGTACTCGTTGGCTTCTCATTTCAAGCTTTACGCACAACTATCTCCTTCGACGAATCTGGAACAAGAATACATGTTACAAGTTCCGTATTCTAATGCGATGGGTAGCTTGATGTATGCAATGGTGTGTACAAGACCCGACATTTCACGAGCGATTAGTATAGTGGCGGTATATGCATAATCACGAAAAGGACATTGGCAAGTCAGAAATGGATTCTACGGTATATTCTGAAGACCGTGGATGTTGGATTACTATTCAAGTAGGATACTACGCTTGGTAAAGGTGTTATTGGGTACGTTGATTCTGACTATGCCGGTGATTTGGACAAACGAAGATCAACCACGGTTATGTGTTTACACTTTGGAGGACCAATAAGTTGGAAGTCTACTGCTGCGGTCTCAGATTGCGTTGTCAACCACAGAAGCCGAATACATGGCTATAACAGAGGCTGTAAAGGAAGCTATTTGGTTACAAGGTATGGTTAAAACCTTGGGATTGGTTCAGGAGCATATTAACGTGTATTGTGATAGTCAAAGTGCTATTCATTTAGCAAAGAATCAAGTCTATCATGCACGTACAAAGCATATCGACGTACGATTCCATTTTGTGCGGGAAATTATTGATGAGGGGAAAATTTGTCTTCAGAAGATTAAGACTGCAGATAATCCCGCAGATATGATGACAAAGGTGGTAACAACAATCAAGTTCGAGCATTGTTTGAACTTGATCAACATTCTGCAAGTTTAACAGTTGAAGAAGGCACTATCAAGTATTGTTGTCGAAGGCAGAAAGAATTGTGTGAAGATAAGATTATCCTAATCAAATCTTCAAGGTGGAGATTATTGGTAGCCATCTATCTTTGAAAGTCAAAGATATTAGTGTTAGAAATTTAGGCACCGAAAATCTAAGCATTTAAGGCATAGATTTTTGGGTTGAAATTTGGCTTGGGATAATTGCAATTTTGGTCCCTAATTGTATAGGGACTTTGCAAGTTGATCCTTGAGCTTCAACTATAAATAGGCCTAGCTATTTCTCATTTTCACCATCCCACAAATGCCATTCTCTACTTAAGGCATTATTCTCTCTCCTTATTTGTAAATTTTCACTTGTATTTTGGAGTGAAATATATTTGGTAGTGCCCGAGGACGTAGGCAAAATTTGCTGAACCTCGTTAAAATTCTAGTGTTCTTTATTGTTTATTCTGCATATTTTGCGAGTGTGATTGTAGTGATTTATTGTGCTATTAAATTACGATAGAGGGATATTCTGGCTAGGAAAGACTTGGTACTTAAGCGATCCTCGTGATCCACCTCTCTTTCTTGAGAATTGAACTTAGTGTGATTTTTTAGTACAATAATTTTACTCTTTTACACGCTTCCGCGCAATAATGAGATTGTAGGAAGAATCAATACAATTAAATATTTATGCACTCTCAACAAGACTGAGCATTTATGGTTTGGCTAAAACCCGAGTATTGAAACAGGGGGCTCCATCGATGAGTGTATCCATTCCCTAAAAGTGGATTGATTTTAAATGATTGAATAATCTAATTACAATGAGGTGGACTTCACATCTAACTATTATAAGTATAATGGGAAAAGAGAATTAGTGTAATGGTATTGTAAGTATAGTATAAGAAAGACACATGTATTAAATTGATTAAAATGTACAAAACGTGTAGGTTGGTTCCAAGAGGAAGAACGTGCTCGTTTTTCTATGCCTGCAGATCACATCACATCTTAAGGGTGTCCAAGTGTATTTTCATTTGTCTTGTATTAGAGTGGCTTAATATGACATGTACATAGGTTAAGTTTTATTCTATACTAAGCTTATAAGCGTGATGGTGTTTTAATGGTACTTTTAATGCTTTCAAATAAAGTTTTGGTTCTAAATTGATTTGGGCATGTTTATAAGATGAAATTGAGTTTAAATGAGTTTTTTATAATGATTTAAAATTATTAGGAGCCTATTGGTATGTTATCATATTGTTTGGGATCGATTTGAAGTGTTTTTAAGCTAATTTTCAAGTCCTCTGCTCCAATATATCAATACTTGCAAGTCAATAGCTAAAAAGCTACAATAGATAGGCTAACTCTTGACTTGTAAGCTAAGTCTCAAGGCCTAATAAAATATTTATTATATTTATTTGTGTTTTTTAATATAATAAAATATTTATTATATTTAGAGTAGTGTTTTTTAATATAAATATTTTTTTAGTGTATTTTTAATGTGATAGAAAACTTTTATTTTAGCGTTTATTTGTATTTAGTGTATTATATATATTTTAAATTATTTTTAAATAAAAACTAATCTAAAAAACTCAAATATGGGTGAACCAGGTCGGGCCCGAGTTTACCTTTCTTAAATTGGGTCAAACTTTAACCATACCAAACCTAAATTTAAAATTTTGATTTAGATATCTTACATGAGCCCGACCCAAATTCAACCCGACCTGACCAATAAACACCTCTCATTCATCACCATATTTCGAATTCCCAAATACATTTCATTTGATAGCATGAAATTCTAATGGCAATTACAACAATTTTGTACACAAATATATATAAACACATACATTTAAAAAGTTTGTTTTTATATTTTAGATTAATTTTTTAATTTTGGAAAATCACATCCAAATATGTTAAATTGAAATTTTAATAATAATTAAAATATTCTCTTTTTATTCTTAAACTGCATCTCTTTATACTTAAAAAAAAATGGAGAAATTTATGTTTAGTGTTCCACAATTGGCTTCAAAGATTAATGGGGAGCAAAGTCGTCATGCCACTTGCATATGAGTAGACATTGTCTTCTTAAGATTAATTTGAATAATATTTGTATATATAGATCATAGATAGGTGATGTGAGTAGTTAATTATTTTCCTTCCCCTGCTTCTTGCCCTTTGAGAAACAAAATTGGAAGTCAAAGGTCTTATCTAATACGTGTGCATTGATATCAGATTACCTTCATCATCATCATTAATCATTATCCATCACCACCCATCATAATTGTTGATGAATTAAACAATAAACAATTTATTGTAATTAATAAATTTAATTTTAATTTGATTAATATGAATATCATTATTAATATAAGAGAACATAAATTTAACTATACTGAAACGTATAATCCTCTTATTTATAAAATAAAAGAGAGACCATAAATAATTTTAAATATTATATAAAAGAAATCCTCCAATTATATGCAATAATGAAACCTTTGTCTTCCCTCTCTCACCTACTTGTTTGACCTCCAGCAGCCGCTATGACAATGTTTTTGTACAGAATCTTTAATCACAAGTCGTACATGCTCTCGTTCGTGGGGTCAAATAATGATTAACTGTTAAAAAATAAGGGGAAAAGTCGAGTTTAAAGTGTTTGGAAGAGCAAACATATTCCATCCCAACAAATATTTTGTACTTTATTTTTTTCATTAAATTGACAGTAACTTTATGGTAAATGGAAATGGGTGCGGTTTCGGATTCTAGATGGCAGTCTGATTCCTCCACTTACTAGCCACCTGAGAGAGTGCCTTGGTGGAACACCCATTTTCACCCAGTAACTTCGAAGCTGCTTCCTTGAGGTGTTTCATTCTGTTTCGAACACCTTTACCCTCTTCACCTTCCATTAGAACCTTAACAGCCTTTGCGATCTCGTCTTTGCAAACTAAACCGTTTTCATTGGGTTTTGGTCTCAATGCAACTTTAATATCCTCAATTAGCATCAGGGCATTCATCTTCTGTTCCGCGTAGAGTGGCCATGCGATTAGCGGCACCCCATTCACGACACTTTCAAGAGTCGAGTTCCATCCACAATGGGTCAAAAACCCACCTGTAGAGCCGTGGCTCAGCACCTGAGCCTGTGGTGCCCACGATGCCACCACTAGTCCTCGTCCTTTGATTCTCTGGAGAAATCCCTTGGGTAGAAAATCAAAAGGGTCCTTCTCACTCTCTACGCTGAAATATGTGGCGTTTGCAACCGCATCATTTGGACTTCTCACCACCCATAGAAATCGCTGCTCACTCATTTCCAACCCCAAAGCCAACTCATGTATCTGGTTATAAGAAAGGGTCCCCCCGCTCCCAAATGAGACATACAAAACCGACCCATGTGGCTGATCATCTAGCCACTTCAGACAATCCGAACCATCATCCACTTTACTGGGGTCAATGTTAACAAGTGGCCCAACCGGATAAACTGGAGGCTTACCCGGTTCTTTCTCCTGCAAAGCCTTTATTGCACCCGCTTCCAAGTCCACGAAACTGTTGACCATAATTCCTTCAGCCAATCCATACCGCTTTGTATGATGAAGAAGCCACTTGTAAGCATCGTTTTTCCTGTCTTGAGTCGGGTCCAACAATTCTTTACCGTGAATCGGCATGCACCCTGGAATTCTCACCAGTTCCGGCCGGTCCCTGTATTCGCATGGAGCCATTTGGTCGAGCTTTGGTAAGTAAAGAAACAGAGACAAAGTCATGGCCGTGGCAGGGAAAAATATATAGCGGGAAACATTGAATTCTCTCGCAACATCGAATGCGTCAGTCCCGAAAAGATCAACCACCAAAGCAACTAGGTTAGTTTTATCAACCATAGACTTGAAAGCATCCCGAAGGAAAGAAAGGGAACGAGCCAGGGTTAAAGAAATGACAGTTTCAATCTTTGAATCCAGGGGAAGGTCAGACAAGTCAGCAGGATGAAGAAAGATATGAGTAATGGAGGTGGGAAGAGAGTCAAGAACTGATTTTTGAGCTTTAGAAGGAGAATCATTGGTGGGGATAACAAAGGTGACAATGAAGTTGTGTTGGTGAACGAGTGACCTGGCGAACTGAACGAGTGGAATGAGGTGACCCATTCCAGGACTGGGCAGAATGGCTATATGGGGTGTTTGCAACTTTGCCATGAAAATGAAAACTAAAACGGAACTACTCTTTCTTGCCTTCCTTTCTCTACTGTTTATAGGGTGTAGTTTTTGGCACGAAGGCGAAAGAAGAAAGCTGAGGTTTACATAGAATATTGCGAGTTATTTTGTTTGGGTAAACTATGTTGACTCTATAATAGGTAGTTTCTTATCTTTATTTTTTTAAAGTTAATTACTCTAAATAAGATGGTTATGCGAATTAGTCACTATTGTTAAAATTTATGATTTTTTTAACAGATTGATAATACGACACATTAACACGTTGGATAATTGACACATGACCTTTTTTGACATTTGATTAAAGTTTAAAGACCTCTCTATAATTAATCTAAAATTTTCTCCTAAACTTTAATAAAAATTAACAAAAGAAAAAATATCACATCTCAGTCATGTCAATAATTTATTAAAAGCAAACGAAAATTAATACATTTAAAACAACTAAATTAAAAATAAAAATTTAGACTAATCAAAATATAACGAATTCAATTTCATAATAATGATGATGTTTGTCTGTTTGTTGTTGGCGGTGGGATTCATTGTATAAATACTAGGACGAGATTTCAATGATATTTTATATGATACGATCTATATACATGCATGCATGTATGAGATGGTGATGTCGGGTGAAACGTATGGATTAGGTTAGTAATAGAACTTCTTCTATACATTTAATTTATTTGCATTTACACATTCTGCTGTATGCTATTTTATGAAAATAATCGGCTATAAGTTAATAGGAAATTTCTAACATAATATTAATATTTTAATATATTAGATATTTTGGTATAATTAAAACTTTATTTTTTAACCGTACGTTTATATCCAAATTTTTAATGGATACTAATATTTCTAACGTGTATTAAAATTTAGAATTAAATATTAAAATTTGTAATTAAATTTTAAGATTTCTAATGTAGTACCACTATTTTTAACAAAAATTGTTAGATATTTTAGTATACCAAAATTTGTAATGTTATACCTATATTTATAACAATATATGTAAATCTCAAACCAAATACCAAAATTTTTAACAGATACCAAAATCTCTAATAAAAACTACCAAACTTTCTAACTACTCTAATCAAATACCAATATTTTTTACGGATACTAAAATTTCTAACTAAATACAAATATTTCAGATGAATACCAAAATCAAAATTTATAATGGATAACAAAATTATATAGAAAATATAAATATATATATATATATATAACTCGTTAAAAATTGTAAAAAGATGTTATAAATAAAAAACTAAAAAATGTGAAAAATTAAGAAAAACTACAAAATTAATCATCTTTCTTTCACATATACTCTCATAAGCATTTCAACATTTCTCATTTCATCAAACAAAGTATGAAATTTATTAAAATTCAAAAGACAAGAAAAGAAGATAGGCCTAATTGAATAGAGAAACCGTACGAACATAACATCATCAAACTTTAAAGACATGATACATTCATTTATAGAAAAATTATTTTATGAACCCTTTCCACCACATTATTCATGGTCCCTTTCCAATAATTTATTAGATTTAGATAAAAATTTTCATGTCGTTGACACATATTAACAATATTAACTATTGAAATTTAGATAACTTATTTAATTAATAAATTTATGATTGAAAATTTATTTATTAAAGATTATTTGTATTAATAAAATATGATTAAGTACGTAAATTTTAAATATTTCATTGAAACAATGTCTTAATTAAAATCTATTATTTTAATTCTCTTAAGAATATAATCAATCTACTACAATTTGAGAAAAGTAGTTGCTATCCTAAACTAATTTAATAAGAAATATACTTTATACTTTATTATTGTTATTATTTATGCTATTAATAAAATTCTTAACTTAGTTGTTATCACGGGTTAATTAGGTATTAATTGGTTAAAAATTATGTAAATGTCTTTTCATAATTAAAATAAGTCATATTATTTAAGGGCATTTTAGTTTTTTTAACAAAAATCAAGAAAAATATGCATATGGTGGGATTTTAACCACGCCAATCGGAGTAGTAAAACTTTAAATTTACTATTCAATCAAATTTTATTTTGATATTTTTATATATTTTAATATGCACAATTTATTATCTTCACCATTTGTATATCTATATTATAAATAAAACCCCGATTGAATTGGTGGCACGGGTTAACCGAGTTGGTACTCAATTAATAAATTATGGAAATGTCCTTCCATGATTAAAACAAATCATATTATTTGAGAGTATTTTAGTCCTTTTATTTTAACAAAACCAAGAAAAATATGCATATGGTTTATTTATTTGATGTATTTATGTGTTTAAATTTCGTTTTACTCATAATTTAATCTAAACTTTTATTGTAGTATTGTATATATTTTATGTGTTGTTACAATCAATTAGTTTTAAACCATACTTTTCATTGTTTATGGTATATTATTTTTAAATGCATACACATGTGACAAGATTTCTAAAAGAAATTAAAACAAAGCACAAAATTCAATTTTATAACAATTATTATTATGCAATTTAAATTATGTTTTTCAACGCTTAATTTCTAATTTTCTACTATATTAATGTAAAAGTAATGTCAACCATGCTCTGATTCTGTCAGCGTCCTTTCTCTTCTCTCTTTGCCTTTATTTATTTTTTCTTTTATAGAAATGGTTGAATTTTGTTTTTTCTTTTACATTTTAGAGAACTGTTATGTCTAAATTTGAAGTAACGTCCATCATGCTCTCCTTTTTGCCGCGTCTCTCCTTTGTCCTCGGCTTTTTAATAAATAATCTAAAAATATTAAAAATTATCCTAGTATCATATTATTTAGAAAAATGATTTAGTTTTTACAACCATTTTTCTAAAAAAAACGTCTATTTCCTACTTTATTTATGAAAATGGGTTACTTTAAACTTCATTTACCGGATGAGCCAAAAAACTTAAAACGCGCATATGTGGAAGCGTTTTAAGGGAAAATTTCAAAAAAGTGCGCTGATGGGGACACGCTTTACCCGTGTCAGCAAAAACACGTTGATGTGGGCGCGCTTTTTCCCGTTCTAGGATTAAATTTTTAAAAAAGGTTATTTTTTTAAATATTATAAAAATAGACCAATTTTTTTAAAAAAATTACAAGAATAAGCTTTTATAAAGACCCAAAGTGGCAACACTATTTTTTTTTAAGGTGTCACCAATTAATATGAAAACAAAACTTACAAAGCAGATCATTATATAGACCCAAAGTCTCATTTCCCTTGTTTTCTTAAGCAATGATAGATATGATATATGTGTATATATAAACTCATGAATAGGTCTGCAGCTTGTTCCTAAACAATGTGGGATTCCTTCCTCTTTTAACTAACAACATAAGATTAAAAGCTACACTATATTTTATATTTTTTTTACTTAGAGTTTAATTTTTTACAAAAATTAACCTTTGTTACATTATAAATAAAACTTTTAAACTCTATAAGTAAAAAAATATCAAATATAAAATGAGTAAGGTAAAATATTAAAATAAATATTTAAAAATTACTAATAGTTGAGTGATCATTTTATAAGTTTTTATAATTCGATAGCCAAAAAAACATAGTTAAGTGACTACTAATTTAATTTAATCTAGATATAAAAATATGAAAATAATTATTATATTTTATGTATATTATATATTTCTATAAAAAACTTATTTAACATAATTATATACTATGTTTAAATAGATTACCTATCTAGTCAAAATACATCTGAAATAAATTTATCAGCATTCATTAGGTGATGAAAATTAAATTAAAATTAGGATTAAAAATTAATGAGTATCATAAAATATTAAAAATAAATAAATATTTAAAAGATATATCAATTTTTTAAATTTACAAAAAAACTATTTGAATACCAAATACTCACCATTTATTTATTAATCAAACATTCATAATATAAAATAAATAAATAAATAATTTAAAAGTATAACTTCTAAATTTAAATAATGAAAATTATTTTAAAAATTAGAATTGTATGGATATTAACTTTAAACATTTAAAATTGAATAGAAGATTATTGCATGTACAAGTTTCATATGTGCAATTTATTCTTTTTTAATAGTCCTTTTGTATATGCTAACAATTCTAAAATGCAACAAGATTAAAGATCTCAAAAGATAATTTTATAATATGAGAAAATGTTAACAAAATATAAAAATAGAAATTGTTTTGTAAAAAATTTAAAATATAGTGTAGCCTTTAATCTTATGTTGTTGGATTTTTTTACAGAAATAAAACAAAAAATTAAAAAAAAACCAAAATAGTATCCTTTTTTTATTTACCAAAATGGTACAAAAATTAAAAAAAAACAGTTATAAAAAAAAAGGGACGAAGTGGCAGGACCCTGGTGGAGGGCCTGCCACAGGCGGCACCACTTTACCATTATAATAGTCCCCAATTCACTTCAGCTGAAGGAGAAGAAAGAAAAGAAGAAGAAGAAGGCAGTGACGGAAAAAAGAAAAGAAAAAGAGAGAAAGAGAATAGAGAAAGGAGAAAGAAAGAAAAGAAAAAAATAGAAAAAATAAGGTATTTTAAAAAAAATGGATTATTTTGTTATTATATTTTTTTGTATATTTTTTATTGTTTTTTTGTTGTTAGTTTAGTTATTATTGTTAGTTATTAGGATTAATAAAACCCTAATTATTATTTTAGTTAGTATTATTATTGTTAGTTTTAGGGTTTAGTTATTAATAATTATTGTTACTTAGTATTATTGCTAGTAAAAACTAATATTATTATTATTGTTAGTTATTAGGATTAGTAAAAACCCTAATTATTATTTTAGTTAGTATCATTGTTAGTTTTACATTATATTATTGTTAGTTATTATTTTAGTAAAACCCTAATTATTATTGTTAGTTAGTATTATTTTAGTAAAAAACTATTATTATTATTATTATTATTATTATTATTATTATTATTATTGTGTTAGTTATTAGGATTAGTGGTTAAATGTTGTTCATGTACAAAATGATAACTGAAATAGTATGAGCTTATAAATGAAAAAATTACATATTGAAACATTAATTTTTTATTTAAGTAATTTATTCTTGTTCAAATTATTTTTGAAATTTTGTTTATTTTTTTATCAGATTGAATATTGAAGATGGATGATAAGTTTTTTGTATGCGTTTATATTGATGGAATCATCTTGACAATAACTGTTGGATGTATATTTGAATGTCTGCAACAAATAGCAATGAGATTTAATAGAAATATCTCGTTGGATGATATGAAGGGAAGGATTAATGCAAAAATTGTTAGACGTTGTGGGAGAAGGATATCAAAAATTTTCTACAAGTTTCCAGTTTCGACAAATCCGATCAAATTCACCAAAATGGAACTTGTAGATGACGAAGACGTGGAGACAATAATCACTCTTTACTGCGGGAATGTGAGTGACAAAAATGCACCGATTCACTTATTTGTTGAGTTAGCCGGTATGGAGCAAAATGAAGATATCAATGCATATGGTGAAGAACACGGAGCTCAAAAACCGTACATGGTGGCTCCAATATCGTACGTTGATAGTGAATCGACTATAGGTGGGATCGATATCTATCTCAATATTACACCCAATATTGATGTGGTTGTTGATGATGGATACGATGGTAGCGATCATTGTGATCAAGAGGTCGATAGTGACAGTGATCCTGATATGGATGATGTACCTGATGATATTGACGATGAAGATGTGAATAACGATGGAAACATTAACACGTCTTCGGTCAGGGACCAGATGCGACATATTTTGATACACAATAATCCTGGACCATACATGTCGCTCATAGACCCCGACGCAGCGCATGTGGCCGAGTTCCCGGAGTACTCTGAAATAGTTCCTACTCACCGGCTGGCTGTAAATTTTGATTATGAGGAGTTATTCGTAGGTCAGAGATTCGAAAGTAAAGAAAAGTGCGTATTTGCTATTAAACGGTATAGCATGAACATATCACTGGATTATAAAGTCGCAGTGTCTAAACCGATAATATATATTGGGGAGTGTTAGAAGGCAGCGGAAGGCTGCAATTGGCGGGTACGAGCTACATTCATTCAAAATTCACAGATGTGGGAGATACGAAAATTTGTTGGGCCTCATACATGCACATCAACACGTATGGCAGAAGATCATCGAAAATTTGATTCGAAAACTATCTGTACGTGTATCATGTCAATGGTGAAGGACATGCCGACCATTAAAGTTTCGGTACTGATTACCGAAATGCATGCACGATTCCAGTATCGAGTATCATATAGAAAGGCGTGGATAGCTAAACAGATGGCAATGGAGCAATTGTATGGGGATTATGATTCGTCGTATAACAAGCTACAAAGATGGATAGTTGCTATGCGGGAGTACGTACCGGAGACTGTGATTGAGTTACAGACAAGACCTTATTATGGCCCGGACGACCAATTACAGCCGGAAAAAAGAATTTTCCATCAGATGTTCTGGACGTTTGATCCATGTGTGCGGGCATTTCCCTACTGCAAGTCATTTGTGCAGGTGGATGGGACCTAGCTATATAGAAAATATACACAGATCCTACTTCTTGCGGTTGCTCAAGACGGCAATAGAAACGTGCTCCCGATAGCATTTGCCATTGTAGATAATGAGAACTTGGAATCTTGGGAATTCTTCCTACCAACCTGCAGAGGTATGTTATTAGCAACGATAATATTTGCATCATCTCCGATAGAGGGAAAGGTTTAATTGCAGCAATTAGGCGTTCCGGTGTGCCATGGAGATTCGTTTACTGCATCAGTCACATTACGGCTAACTTCCATCGAGATTATAAGAATGCAATCTGGAAGAGACAAGTAGTGGCAATGGGTAAATGATAACCTTATCTTTTCAATATAAGTTGTAATGTTTTATGTTATCGAGTTACTGGAACTTATCTTTTCTTAATATGTATACAGCGTACGAGTTAGAGCCACATATTTTCGGCCAAAGAATGGTTCGACTTGAGAGTGACATGGAGGGTCAAACAAACACATCTTTCCGACAGTGGTTAGGTACAATGGAGCTGTGGCAATGGGCTCAAAGTTTTGACGAGGGCTTTCATTATGGTCAAATGACCACAAACTTAGTGGAGGGGTCAACGCTGTGTTATTGAAAACACGACATCTTCCGATTGCATCTGTCTTCTCGGCTACATTCTACAGGTTGGCTACCTTGATGCCAAGAATGGGTCAGTAATAAGTCGACCAGATGGAGGCGGAACACGTGTTTGTCGAAGATGTTAGGGATGCAATGGTTGCAAACCGTCGGATGGCGAGGTTGATGAATGTAGAAATATATTCATGACGTCGGAAACGTTTTGAGCTAGTAAATTTTCCTTTCAGCCATGTAAATTTCAAGCCCGTAAAATTTGACTCGTCATCGTTGGACGAGTCTCCTAGTAGGCTATAACATAGTGTAGCCGGCTCAGCAAATGCACTTACTCCCATTATGGGACTCCCGTCAATTGGGAGCCCAAGCTGCAGTGCAACATCCTCTAAAGTCACTGTGCACTCCCCACACGGAAAATGAAAAGTGTGGGTCTCCGGGCGCCACCGCTCTACTAGTGTAGATATTAAATCGTATCGCAAGTTGAACGTCCGGATCAATGCTGCTGACCCGAATCCAGCTTGCTCCAAGTAGGGCATCAATCGTTCATCCGGGGGATATCCTATACCATTCACCCGGCCCCTTAATACGCAGTACGAGCCCTGATAGTGTTAAATTACAGAAAATAAATATTAGGATAACATGATTTATTTCTATATATTACGTATATCCTTTTCTAATAGAACTCGTGATTAACAAATAATAATATATTACCATATTATTAGCCACATCAGATATGTGAGGATCGTCGTTAATCAATCGAGCCATTGCGATGCCTGCAACTTCAAAACAAATTTAGTAAAAAACCCTTATTTTGGCCCTTTGCTCGTATTTTTTTCCCAGATTTTATTACTTTCAAAAAATATACTATTTTCGTATTTTATTATTTTATATTATTTTAGTACATAATGTTTGAAATGTATTAATTTAGTGTTTTTTATATAAATTTAGTAAAAACTCTTATTTTGGCCCTTTGTTTGTATTTTTCTTTTTCCTGGATTTTATTACTTTAAAAAATATACTATTTTTGTATTTTATTATTTTATATTATTTTAGTACATAATGTTTGAAATGTATTAATTTAGTATGTTTTTTATATAAATTTAGTAAAAACTCTTATTTTGGCCCTTTGTTCGTATTTTTCTTTTTTCCTGTATCTTATTACTTTCAAAAATATACTATTTTCATATTTTATTATTTTATATTATTTTAGTACATAATATTTGAAATGTATTAATTTAGTGTGTTTTTTATATAAATTTAGTAAAAACCCTTATTTTGACCCTTTGTTCGTAGTTCTCTTTTTCCCGGATTTTATTACTTTCAAAAATATACTATTTTCGCATTTTATTATTTTATATTATTTTAGTACATAATGTTTGAAATGTATTAATTTAGTGTGTTTTTTATATAAATTTAGTAAAAACTCTTATTTTGGCCCTTTGTTTGTATTTTTCTTTTTCCTGGATTTTATTACTTTAAAAAATATACTATTTTTGTATTTTATTATTTTATATTATTTTAGTACATTATGTTTGAAATGTATTAATTTAGTGTGTTTTTATATAAATTTAGTAAAAAACCCTTATTTTGGCCCTTTGTCCGTATTTTTCTTTTTTCCGTATCTTATTACTTTCAAAAATATACTATTTTCGTATTTTATTATTTTATATTATTTTAGTACATAATATTTGAAATGTATTAATTTATTGTGTTTTTATATAAATTTAGTAAAAACCCTTATTTTGGCCATTTGTTCGTATTTTTCTTATTTTGAATTTTATTACTTTCAAGAAATATACTATTTTCATTTTTTATTTCTTTTCGTATTTTATTTTTCATAAATATATCTTTTAGTATTTTATTTTAATGCTATTTTTGTAAAAACAAATCATTAGAACATGCTAAATAAATTTCATAAAAATATATCTAATCAACATAGAATGTACATAACATTGGTTTTTTACATGCTAAATAAATTTCATAAAAAATACATGCTAAATAAAATAATAAAACATATAATGTACATAACATGAGTTTTTTACACAAATAATATAAAAAAATTAAAATAATACAAAAAAAAATACCTTTCCTTATTCTTTTTCTTTCTTTTTCCTTCCTTCCCTCCCTCTTCTTCTTCTCCTTCTCTTTCTCTTTTTCCTGCGCCTCCTTCTCCTCCTCCTTCTTCTTCTTCTTCTCCTTTCCTTTTCTTTCTTTTTCTTTCTTCTCCTTTCCTTTTCTATCTTCTCCTTCAGCCGAATCTGGGGACCATTATAATGGGTGGTGCCGCCTGTGGCAGAGGCACCTTTGGTGCCGCCTCTGCCACTAGCACCTCTGGTGCCGCCTGTGGCAGGCCTTCCACTAGGGTCCTGTCACTTCATCCTTTCATTTTTTTTTAATTGTTGTGTTTTTTTTAGTTTTTGTACCATTTTGGTAAATAAAAAAAGTGATATTATTTTGGTATTTTTTTAATTTTTTGGTATTATTTCTGTAAAAAAACCCTATGTTGTTAGTTAAAAGAGAAAGGAATTTCACATTGTCTAGGAACAAGTTGCAAACATATTCATGGCTCTATATATACACATATCTCACATCCCATATTGCTTAAGCAAACAAGGGAAATGAGACTTTGGGGCTATATAAAGATCTATTTTGTAAGTTTTATTTTCATATTAATTGTTGACATCTTAAAATAAAATAAAATAAAATGTTGTTATTTTGGGTTTTTATAAAGGTTTATTTTAGTAAATTTTAAAAAATTGGTCTATTTTTATAATTTTTTTAAAAAATTAACCTTTTTTAAAAACTTAGTCTAAGAACGGGAAAAATCGCATCCTTGTCAGTGCGCTTTTATGAAATTTCCCCTTAAAAAGCTTCCACGTAGGCGCGTTTTGAGTTTTTTAACCCATTCCGGTAAATAAAATTTAAAGTGGCCCATTTCCATAAATAAAGTAAGAAATGAGCCTTTTTTAGTATAATGGTCAGTTTCTACATTGTCAATGGGTGCCACCATTTTCCCAATGCGACATCACTCCAAAATGCGACAATCATTATCTCATAATTACAAAAATCTTTGAATGAAAAAAAATCATTTTTTTTTCTGTCACTTCCCAAAGCGGCACTCGTATGAATTTTCCCCTGCATCATATTTTTATTGGTATTTCCGAAGGTAAATGAAAAATAAATATTTTTTATTAATATTTGTTGCCGCCTCCTTTAATGGAGGCACCAAATTGAATAATTTTTTTTGTTACATGCTTTTATGTGGTGGCACCAAATTGGATTAAAAAAATATTTATTGGTATCGTCTCTTTCAATGAAGCCACCAATACCAGTAAAAATAAAAAAATTTCTCTCTAGTGTTTACTCCAGATGTGGCGGCACCATCAACTACATATACCTCCAGCGCCAACATAAAAAGTAAAGGCCTTAAATTTTTTTTTTGTTATGTTGAAAGAAAAAAAGAGAGAAATAAATGTGTTATGTTGAATGAAGGGGGATATTTATTATTATGGTGTTGTTTTACGGAAAAATTGTTAGGCTATCACCCTTATATATAAACGACTCGAAAAATATAATGTCATTTTTAGGGTAGTAATTACGCCATTAAGAGTTTTTGTTGACAATGGTTATGCAACTAATAGTCCATCCCCAATTGAAATACCACATTTAACACTAAGGGAGATGGGGCTTCTAATTAGTAGTGGTTATGCGATCAAGAGTTCTTGTTGACAGTGATTACGTGGTCATGACTGTAAATTGGTTATGCTGTCAAGGGAGAAGCGTCAGCGTAAAAAGTGCTCTCAGGCGGGGGAATTTTTAGCGGAATGTTGTACCCCAAAAGCAACCAAATGTGAATACTGTGGGGATCCTAATCGACCTGATTCAAGCAAAAGTTGATGGAATCAGGTAAAATATTGATTTTACTAGATTATTAACTTTATAATGTGATAATTTTAATTGAATTTGTATTATTATTGTAATATTTAAAATGTTATTGTGTTAAGCAATATTTAATTCATTACTTATGCATATAAAATATGATCAGTGGAAGGAAAATTTATTTAAATGATGAGAAAAATAAATATATTGTTTCATATAATCTAATACATAAATAAAAGTATGTTTGCTTTTACATTTTTTTTTGCTTTAAAAAATGTAAGGTTTCATATAATCGGATGATAAATAGTAAAAGGAAAAATATATGCTATATGATGGGAGTTTAATAAAATGTAATGTTTTGAAGAATCTTATATCGGTTTTTCGTATTTAAGGTATAAGCATATTTTTATAATTTGGTTATTTGAGTTTATTTAATGTTTGGAGAATTGTGTTTACTAATATAATTAATATGTTATATTAATTTATTTATTATTTTAAAATAATGATTAACAATATTTTAAATAATAATTGTGATGGAAATTAGGATGACTTATCGATCGATTTATCACACCGCATTTAAAGATCTATGAGAAGATAAAAAAAAGTATTATGTCTTATCGAGAAGTTGATATGCTAAATTTGGGGAATTATTCTTTAGTTGATCAATTTTTTTATTGACAAGATGAGTATTGTGTTTTGAGGGCGCATACCCATGGACCGGGTTACCGTCCTGACGACCGTATAATGTTATACTTAGAAATGGTTGGATTTGGATCGGCTGGTTTAATTGAGATGTTTGAGCTGCAGCCTAACTAAATATCTGCATTGGTTTAGTGGTGGCGGCAGGAGACCTATACATTCCATTTACCGTGTAAGGAGTGCATCATCACACTCGAGGACATCACACTACAACTCGATCTACCCGTGAATGGTTATGTGGTCACTGGTTTTAGTAAAGTGCCCGAACCTATAGTTTTGTGGTACTATTTGCTTGGTCGATCGCCAAGTGATAGGGAGAATAAATTTACCAGTTTGAAATTTGTCTGGTTAAAAAAAATTAAAAAATGTATCGAGAAATGCCACAGAGTCGAACGTTATATGCATTGTTTGAGCATTTATTATGCAGCTAATAGAGGGTGTTAATGTCGAACACAAACAATAATAGAGACCACATTATGTACTAGCCCTCATTGTCAGATTTACGCGCCGCTCGGGAGTATAGTTGGGGGTCGGGAATATTGGCAACACTGTAGCGTGAGCTATGTCGGGCTACAAAGCACAATACACAAGAAATAGGTGGTTGTCTAATACTGCTGCAATCATTAGCGTTGTATAAGATGTTGTTTTTAGCATCAGTGGGTCACCAACCACCAGTGTGGTCGATTATAAATAGGTAAGTAAATATTATGAATAACCCAATCAATAAATAAAATTTTTTGGCAAAAATTTATTTGTTAACAATTTTCTTTTGTTGGCAAATGGTCTATGTGCCCCACTATAAAGAGGTCCGTACAGCTTGGGGTGTATCGTCAAATGATCAAGGCTTATTTCAGGGAAGAGGTGAATTATTTATAAAAATGTCAAGAAAAATAGTATCATGTTTTTTAATTGATTACATTATTTCATCACGGTAGTATAACTATGTTAAATATTTTACAGTTGATGTGGATGTCATATTCTGCGTCAGACATTGTCGTTGTTATTCCATAGTGGACTCACTCACACTTAATCGTGTGGTGCATCGACGCATCTAATTACTGTACAACTGTTCCATCACCATCTATTTTGCCTACCATGCTTTGTTGTACGGCAAACGGTACTGGAACTGAGCTTGCATGTCAGCAATGATGACTGATACAGAAATGGTGGACATGCTTTTCACCATCGACATGATACAACTGCAGATTGTTTTCGCATCTAGTTTGCGATGATCTTGTGTCATACGTGCGGACATGCATGTATAGGGCTCTTCAAGTTTCCAAATGCACCATTGTTGAGTCCTCTGCCCCAATGCGACTCAAATATGCCATTGGTAACCCTCCCCAGACCTACAACATTGTTCAACATAATGTCGGTGTAGACTTGATAACTTTGTAGTCCACCGACACCTTCATGTTGTACCGCTTGATAGCATGTAAGCAGTCCTGCTTAATTGTTGCCCTATGAACAAATCTTTCGTTTCCAAAGATGCCATCAACCGGTGAGTAGGTAGTATATCTTCGTACTCGAGGAACCCTTCTTCATCGGGGTCAACACTTAACATGTTTACCCTAGGATCATTTCGTGTAATAATCCCACAACTCGAGTGCCTGACTGAAGGGGGTTGTAGATTTTCACCTTTCTCTATGCCTTCATCATTGATATCATCCGGGACTTCATCTTGATCGGGGTCACTATATTCTTCATCATTGTGGTGAGAATAAATATTATTATCAAACCCTTCTTCATCATTTACATTGGTGCCCCTCACCTTAGGATGTATCTTTAAACGATGGGTTAGAATTGAGTTATTATACGTTGTCGACCCATGCTGTGTATTTTTAGCCCTTGTTTATGACCCTCCATAACATGATTGTTCTGTCCATTTGACATTGAGATCAAAATCAAACCCATGTTGTTGACTTAATGGAACGACATTTCTATGGGATCAGGGTTGACTAACTTGGCAAACAATTGAATCAGTTCAAATTAAACCCACCATTGTGCCCAAGTCTTCTTCGTCTACAAGTTCTATCTGTTGAAATTTCAACAGATTGAAGGAAATTGGAAATTTATAGAATAGCCTAGACATTTTCCTCCCATAATGTCGAGTTATTATGGTATCAATCCTTTCTTTCATTTCTTGCACCCCTACATTCTTATCGAACCCCATTCCAACCTTCTAACAAGATTGAAATACACAACTAACTGCTCTTTCTAAAATGACTTCGTCAAAATGAACGTAAACGATAATTTGGTTATTCATTTTTTATATAATTTTTATGCTACACACTCCAACTAAAAAAATAAGACTGCCTTTTTTTCATTCTCTAAAATACTGTCAAAATGTTATACTTGCATTTTAATTGTAAGGTAACAATTGAATTAATTATTTAAACGGATTGAAATTGTTATTAATGGACACAATATTTAATTGGTGTATGTTCAATCTTCTAAGGTAGCTGAGAGTTAAATTAGCAACGGTATTAAACAATACATTAGTTTTATGTAACTTGCAAGATTATTTTGATTAAATTGTTTCAATATAGAAATATATTGTTACCTCACTTAATATTTAACTTGCTTATTAAAATTTGATCGTTTGAATTGATATAGAGACATGGTCAAGAGATTATTGAGTTTTAGTAGGTAAGTATGTGCATTAGTTAGCAAGATACCGAATTGCAATGAAATTTTTCGTAACAACATGAACACGATTTTAATAATTCTAAGTTAAAGAATAAAATTAATCTAACACATTTATGTCATATTGATTAAACATTATTTTCTTAGAAACTGTGCATTGAAATTTTAATTTTATTTTCTTAGTTAATCATTTAGTTAATTTATAGTTTTTATATCACCTCTTTTCAATCAAACATATTTTTCCTCACCAATTTGTTTAATTTTTACATTTCATAAATATTTTATTACATAGTCCTCAGAGGTACGATAACTTGACATTCTTATCACTTTATTACTTGATATGATTGTGTACATTTGCACATTTTCGTTGTTCCAACGATCACATTAAAAAGGAGGTGGAGATGAAGCTTTGGAAAGGAAGATACCTGAGAGAGAGAGAACCAGAGGAAAAAAGGGAGGAGAGAATCAGATAGAACTTCAGAGAAAAGAAAGAGAAAATGATATTAAAATAAAATTTTATACTTTTATAGGTAAGTTTTAATAGTATTTCTAAATATTTAAATATAATAAAATAATTTTAAATATTACTTTTAGATTTATTTTAAATTTAAAAATTAAATTTATTGTTAAATAATGTTTTATTTTAAATATAAAATGTTAAATTATTTATTTTCAAATATAATTTTTGAAAAATATTTATAAATTTATTTAGAAATAAAACATATTTTATAAATAATATATTAATTATACTATTAAATATATTTATAATATATGTTACTAAATTATAATATTTAATTATAATATTAAAATTTTCTAGATATATTATTTTATGAATTTTATTAATTAAATTAAATTTATATAAACATTTATTAATAATTGAATAAAAACTATTATTAAATTATATTTAATAATAATTGTATTAAAATATGATTAAATTATTTATTATTTATATTAAATTAAATTAAATAATAATCTTATTAAAATTTAATAACAATAAATATTTTTTAAAAATTAACTCTCAAAATTTACAAATAATCTCAATTTAATCCTAATTCTAAAAAATTCAAAAAATATATATGAAAATACATAAATATTTCAAAAACATAATAATAAAATTTAAAAAAAAAAACCCACACTCCCTCTCTCTCCCCCCAAACTTCTCTCTCACAATATCAAACGTGAGAAAGATCCGCAACGGGCCTTACAAAAAATAAACAAGGCGTCACAGCAGAAAGGCTTTACTCATAACAGTGCCACCTATGGAACCATCCTTCACAAGCTTGCACAGTCCAAGAAGTTTCAAGCCATTTACTCGTTACTTCGTCAAATGACCTATGAAACTTGTAGATTTCATCAATATATATTTAATCATAATGATGTTAAAAGAGAGGGAGAGAGATTTTTTTTAATTTTTATTTAATATTAATACAAATATTAATATAAATTTTAAATTCATTATTATTTTTTAAAATATTTATTTTTATATATTTCTTTCAATTTTTAGAATCAGATCAAATTGAGACCGTTTATAAATTTTGAGCGTTAAATTTGTTATTATACTAATTTTTCAACTGTATGTCTTTCTCCCATTAGTGCAATTAATGAAATGAACTAAACAATACAATATCGATTAGTTGGGTGATCAATTTAAAAAAAAATCATAATTGAGTGAAAAATTCTATAATTGATTGACTAATTTAAAAATTCATAATTGAATGAATAAAATAATAATATCCATGATTAGGTGAATTTACCCTTAATTTTATTACTTAAGTTGTAATGAAATCCTCACGCCAATAATGGATATGATATTTTTACCAAATATATATACATAACACTTGTCACGAAATTTAAAACACTTCAGGAGTGACATATCAATTAGTTGAAAAAATGGTATATCTATTAATTACCTGATACAAATTTCTAATTATTATATATACACGAAAATTGAAATATTTTCACAAGCAAAATTATATTTTTGTTATTTTTATCAGTATTTATTTATTTTAATTTAATTAAAAGATAAGAGATAACAATATAATGTGAAATTTTTATTTCATTATTAATGCATAAAATTATAAATTTTCTAACTAAAATAATTAATAATTAATTTAATTTTCATCTTAACATATATTTTAGAAAAAATTTCTTAATAATTAAAAAAAATCGAATCTTCTAAATTTGATAGATGGGATTTTGAAAAAGTATTAAAGATAACCAACCAACCATGTTTGAACACATTTAGGGCACGTTTGATTCGTTGTAATGGAATAGAGGCGTAATGGAATAGATGCGTAATGGAATAGAGGCGTAATAGGTAATTCTTTTGTTTGGTTGAATGGAATGGAATAGAGGCGTAATGGTATTCTTGTGTTTGGTTGAATGGAATAGAGGTGTAATAGCATAAGTAAAAAAACTAAAATAACTAGAATACACTTAGCAGAATTTTTTTTAGGTAGATGATTATTGTTATTGTTATTAAATTTTAATAAGCTTATTAATATAAATAATATATAATTTAATCATATTTAACATAATTTTATTAAATATAATTTAATAAAATATATAATTTAATAAAATATATGAATTTACTAAAATCATAATATATAATACTATAAAATATATTTTAAAAGTCTTATTATTAAATATAATTTAATAAAAATATATAATTTGATAAAATTCTAGTATTAAAATATTATTATATGAATTTACTAAAATCATAATATATAATACTATAAAATATAATTTAAAATAATTATTATTAAATATAATTTAATAAAATATATAATTTGATAAAATTATAGTATTAAAATATTATTATATGAATTTACTAAAATCATAATATATAATACTATAAAATATAATTTAAAATAATTATTATTAAATATAATTTATAATCTACTTAGATATTTTTAAACTGCAATACATATTTTAATGTGCTAAAATATCATTATTGGAACAAATAATTTAATTATTCTACAATAAAAAAATATTACGAGTAATAAATAACTTGAGAATTATATTTTGCATAAACATAATTTTCATATATTAACAAAATGTTAAATGAAATTCATGAAATTTTATGTCATAATCCATATGTTATACAGTTTTAGAACATCAAAAAGTTAGATGATTGTAATGACATATCATCCCAAATATTACAAACAAAAAAAGTTACGAAAATATCATCAACAAAAATAAGAAGTTTAATGGTCAGCAAGAAATCTTCTGACCCATTCCAACCGCACATCAGAAGGTAAACTAAAGAAAACGAGCATTTGAGTTGGATGATCTGGAATTTTACTCAATGCTTGATACCGCTCATCCACTATTAACCCTTCTATTTCACATAAGGTTGAATATAAATTTGTAGCTTTTTCTTGGATGAACAGGAATTCTTCTGACTTCTGTTGAACTACCACATCGGAGGCGGTACTCTTACTGATTTGTTCGCCAATGGCCCACATGTTTTCGGCCAATAAAGTGGCAGCCTCATTAAATGAAGAAGAAATATTATCACCTGCATCAGAATTCTTCTTTCTCTTCTTTGAAGATGAGGAATCCCCTTGGTTTGTATCTTGTCGCGGCTCCGTAGCAGAAACATCCATGTCATCTAAAGAGACGTCAGCTTCGCAGTCATAGAATTCGTTTCTTTCTTCATTCATATATGTAGTAGGTTCACCCTGAGCATTTATTTCTTCAAGAACATCAACGGCTATTTGAGCTTCTTTCCCAGTCGCTCGATTTCTTACGTATATGGCAGTAAGGTGGTCGTAGTAAGGGAAAGAACGATGTCTGAATTGAGCGACTTCTTTGTGACTCTAAAAAAATGAGGAAATCATATTAGTTATAAGTTTGGTAAAAATAAGATAATAAAGACTTGAAATAATTCTTACCTTTAAATAAGAGTCCCAAACCGCATCTTCAGCAAGAACGAGCTGCCTATGCTTGTCCCAACCAAAACCGCTATTGTTTTGGCCATTAAGCATGTCATACACGATTGACCACTCCCTTTTTAGTAACCTAATTCTCGATTCAATATTAGGTCTAGCCTTCAACATTGCGTTGGGTAAAGCCTTCTCTAGCATTTTTTCCAACTCGTTTAAATAACCGGCTTTGAACCCGGTATCAGCATTAAATTTTCCAACATTGTGCAAGTCCGCCATGCAGGAAACCAATGCTACATCTTCTTCGGGAACCCATTTTCTTTTGGTTCCTCGAGAAGCTTGAGAAGAAACATTTGAAGCTTGCACACCTGACATAATTATCTTAAGAAAAAAACAAATTATATTAATTACTATTAATATCATGAATCAAAAGGTGAACACTTTATAAAATTATAATTAAGTTCAATATCATGAATTAAAAGAAATTAAATTATAATTCAACAAGTTTAGTACAATAGAAAAATCAATTCAAACACCACCAAAGTTTCACAAACTAGATACATAAAATAACATAAACAAATTAACTCAAACTCATTTTGTCCCTAAACCTAAGTAATTTTTAGATGCTTGGCATTCATTGAACATTTGGTTGGCTAGTTCCATCTTCCAAGTAGCCCAAGCATCCGATGGATGAATATTTACGATATTCGGTTCATCATCATCTACCACATTACTAGGTAATCCTTTTTCCACATTCGCTTCAATAGGATCAATACTCATATGGGTTCGAATAAAATTATGGAGCAAACAACATGTAATAATGATTCTATTTTGCACCCTTACGGATAGAATGATGGACTTCTAAGTATTCCCCATCTAAGTTTTAATAACCCAAAACATCTTTCAATAACATTACGTGCTGATGCATGTTTCATATTAAAAAACTCTTCCGGAGAACTTGGCTGATAACCCTGACGCCACTCGTTCAAATGATATTGTTGTCCTCTAGAAGGTGTAAGAAATCCCTCACAATTTGTGTATCCAGCATCAACTAGATAATAACAACCTATAAAAAAAACTTTGTTTAAAATGATTAATTCAGCACAAAAAGTTTGATCTTAATGAATAATTCAAAGTCCTATAACAATCCACTTTACCATGAGGAACTTTTAGTCCATGTCTCTTACTAATGGCATTTCGAAGAACCCGTCCATCAGCAACAGAACCTTCCTAACCAGGAAGAACATAAACAAATTGCATATCAGGTGTACAAACACCTAGCATATTTGTTGCTATGTCACCTTTTCGCGTTCGATATCTAGGTTTATCAACTATTGGAACCCTAATCTTGATGTGGGTTCCATCAAGAGCACCTAAGCAATTCTATACCACATGATATAAAACCTTGAGTTAGAATACTAAATTTAAATCTAAATCAACTAAATGTTGTACAAGCTATATATAAAACTCAATCCAATACCTTAAACCATTTCCACCTTGTGTCAGAAGAATTAGCTGTAATTGGCTCTGGCTTTTTAAATAACACATCTTGTAAGCGTATGATAGCATTTAAAACACTATTAAATGATCTGCTAACAGTTTCCCCGGATCTACTAAAGTGATGCTTGATAACTCGATTTTTCAGGTGATGGGAGATGATATGTAAAAACATTGCTACTTGCTCATCAACAAGCATGTTTCTTGACGACTTCAATCCCCCTAACGATTCTAACATCTCACATAGTTTAGAAAAGGTAGTTCTATTCATCCTAACTTGTTCAATACATGTCTCGTCACTAGCATATACAAGTCTTTTCACATAATCCCGTTTTGCGTAAAAATCTAAGGTATAGGACCTAATCCTTGGTCTATAAGTATGTAGGCTAAGGCTGGCACCCACTGTAAATAAGAACCAAATCGCAATTCTATAGATTTCCAACCATATTGCCAATGCAATACCAATTCTTTTACGCCTCACACTTTGTGCAATTAAAGGCAGACGAGTCATTACTGCAATATATTAATGTGTTCCATATTGTCAAATCGCAGTGAAAGGGTCACATTTCTCCAATCATAATTTCAATAACAGTAAAATAAAATTAAATAATTTAATTGCCAAAGAACTTACAGTGATTGTGTGAAAAGAAGACGGTACACTGTGGGTGAAGGAAGCAATCAAACAAGTCGCTTCAATAGGAAGCAATATCACACTATCAAAGAAAAATGAACAATACAAATTTAGAATATTAACGAAGCAAAAAATAGAAATTAAAATTACCTTTGCAATTTATATCTCGTGTATCATTGTATTAAAATAATATATATAACAAAAGAGTAGAAGTTGAAACTTGAAAGCACATGATTACAATAAATGGTGTTGGTATTTTTAATCAATAAAAGCCAACATGAACGATGAAAATGAGAATGTGTTAGCTACAAATGCTGTTTAAGAGAATAGTCACTTAAAATATACATGGTTGTAGTAAATACTGAACATGGCTATGCTTAAATGCCTAAATTTGGGTGCACATGCAATTCATCATATAATATTTCCACTCTCAACTTCTGCTTTTATAAGTAGATCAATTTAGTATACTGTTTTCATTAAAATTTCTCTATTCAGCTTCTGCTTTTATAAATAGAGCATAGGCTCATTTCCTTTTATATATTAATATACCACGTTAACCGGTTTATATTTATATCAATGGCACAGAAAATTTGGGAGAAGATTTCTGAGGACTACTTTTGTTTGCAAATAACAACATCATTCATTCTGTGGGGAAAAAATTATGAATGAGCCTGTTTATTAATTACCTTTTTTATTTTGTACTGAAGTAGTTGCCACTGGTTCAAAAGTCGATATATATGTAATATTATTAAAATAATATTTTTTATTTTAATTATTTAAAAAAATTTTAATTAATGCGGTGTATATGAATATACACATTTAATTAGTTTTATTTTTAATAAAATTTAATATATTGAATATTTTTTTAATAGAGTTATTTACTTGATTATATCTAATGATCCAATTTTAAAAATTCGATTAAAATTTTTGAACTACATCAACTTAAGAAATTCGATCCCAAATTCAAATTTTTCAATACCAATAAAAATCAACTTACTGCATCACCACTTGCAAAATATAACTCTCCAAACATTACTATGGAGTAAACAAAAAAAAATAGAACATATATAGTTCTCGTAGACACCGAAACTTGAGTTCAATGATGAAGTATCGTAATTGAGCCCATCATCCCTCAAAGAATTCCAGCAAAACCAAAGTAACATGCATACAAACAAGCAAAATAGAAGGAATTCATTCAAACTTGTGCTTTAAAATTAAGTTCAATCAATTGCTAAAATCTATAGCCCCTGAAATAAGAAGAATATAGAATGCTTGTATGTGAATACATGGCAATATGACAGCACAGAAAATGAAAAAGGCTTGGCTCTTCAACAAAAGCAACATGTACAACTCAGACGATCCACAACACAGCTTAATCTAACAACATCTTTTACTAATAGCCTAAAAAATTCACATGATGAATTGCTACATATACCATAAACAAAAAAAATATTTTGAAATGATCTATGACAAACTCAACAGTCTATAGCTCATCATAATCATACAGTTCAATTAAGCAAATGGAAATTAGTAATTTAGCATAATCATACCACTCAGACGCAAGTTCATTTTTTGGACAACCGATTCATACATGATAATAAGGGTAAAATAACTTGCATGTGAACATTAGTAATCTAACGTATGCATTCATGATAATATGAAGGTCAGGAAGCATGATTTACAACAGACCAAACACATCCACAACCATATGCAAAAAATCAGCATGTATGTGCTTTACTATGTTTCTCTGTATTTGATTTTGAAGTCTTACAATTTTTCTTTAGTTTAGAAGGTTGGATAAGTTACCAAACCTCTTGAATTGCAACTACAGCTTCAGCTTGCGAACGATTTATGTCTGAGCAAATCGGTAACTAACATCCAATACCTACAAAATTCCACATAGAACATCAATTTCATGGAACAACAAAGGGTCGATACACTAGGCGCAATAAATATAACAAGGGTGCTAATATACAAAATAATTTACACTTCTAAGCATTCAACTAGTATTAAAATCAATCACACATGATTTAGATAGGCCTGAAATCTCAAATTTTGCAAGGCCTGAAGCCACAATTGTTATGCCCACAATGCTGAAACCAGAAAAAAATAAAAAGGCATTGGACTACCAGGTCATAGATGACATTTCATTAGAATATCATCAATGACTGTTCAGAATAATAATATATGACTTATGTAACTATTACAAAAGTAATGGTTTTACATTTCAATGATATGTTCAGAATAATGCATATATTGACAACGCTACTATGACTTGAGAACAGTTCAAGGACAACATGAAACTGGAAAAAGATCATCAATACAAACTACTACAGCAGCAATAAAATTTTTATTACAATTCCACCCAAAGTATAATGCCAGTTGAAGCAACTATCAATAATGATTCGATTGTTCAGGTTGCCAAAATGATTTGGACATGGTCAAGAAACATGGCCTACTGCCTCCATAATAACATAAAAGCAGTAGCTCGGCTGGTGCAATTACAATATCCTATCTTATCAGTAATTTCTATTGCTATTAAAGTTTCAACCACAAACAAGATCATATATGTGATGTGTAACATTTCATAATATCTGTGACTAATACCTGAACTAAAATTCCTCAAGCAACAAGCTAGGAGTGAAAAGCTTCATAAATCTAACTGATTTTTTTTATTAATTTTTGTGTGCATTTAATTAATTTACAATGCCTTTATGTTATAGCCTATTTTGTTGATGACATGGTTAAATTGCACTTCACTCCCTAAGATGATAAAATTTCTTTATAATCCTATTAAAACTATGAAATAATATGGTAATACAAGGATAAAATTTTACTTTCACCTCTCTAAAATAAATTTCGACTTTATCCCTCACTATTCTCACTATTTTATTATTGGATCAAAATATTAAGTAATTATTATCAAAAAAATAATCAATTAACCTAAATAAACCCTCTAACTCAATAAATCAATTCGATTTATTGCATTTGACTGATTTTTTGTCTACCTACTTAGCCAACAGAAAAAATACAAATTTAAACTTTGAAGATGAAATTATTAAGAGGGGCAGTCATATGGTCCCTAGACCATAAAACAAACACGAAAAATACCCCCCAAAAAAATTCTAACAAAAAGAAGTAGAAAAAACAATAAAAGAATGTAAAATTAAATAGATAATCAATCTCTGCAAATAGCAAGACACTAATTTCATAGAACAAACAGAGAGTAATTTACACAATATAAATGGGCTTAAGCAGGTTTGGCCAACAGCAGACAACTTTAGAAACAAAATAAGTCATCCTTGAACAACATAAATTAGGACATACAATGCTGCAAACAACCTCAGCACCCTTTGCAAACCTATCGAAGCTTTTAAGCAATGGTAATATCCAATGGTAATATCCTTGAACAACATAAATTCATCTTCTTTCGTCTGAACTTTTAAGGGATTAAAAAACCAAAACTTAACTACTACACTCTACTCTTTAAGCAATGGTAATATCCAAAGGATCCCTTTTACACAGAAGAATGTAGCTTCAGTCCACATTGTATCCGACGATTAGTTTCTACATCTAAACCTTTTATGGACTCATCAAAATGCAATGTCAAAATTAAAGTATTTTTCTTTTCAGTTTGCAATTGAAAAATAAAAAGTGTTAGTTTCTTGATTTTTACTTTAGGTGGAAAAGTATTACACATACTAATCTTCTGCTAAACCACAGTACAACCAAACAATCAAATCGAAAATTTAGCAAATTACAGGAATCAACAACAAAATAGAAAAAGAAAACTTCAAATTTAACATGATGTGATAAAAATCGAAATACCCAAATCCAGTTTCTCAATTTAATTTCAAACAGAAACCCCTACTAAAACAAAATGTGGTCATTGCAAGGTTAGAAAACAATCCAAAGTTATCACTTCATTAAAATTCCATAACTTCAAACAAAAACAAATTATAAGTCAAAGTTAATAACTTGCAGAACCCAATCCACAATATTAGCAGGTTTTCTGCGTGGACAAAACCCAATTTCTATATTGTTAACTTGTTGAAAAAATATTAGAGAGACAGAGAGCAAATTTGCAAAAATATAATAATAATAAGGTTGTATCTTCCTTACCAGTTCCAATGGACAGAACACAATTTCACCGATGGAGAGGAACGGAAAACGTGAGATGGAGGCTGCTTTCTGATCGGTGTTCGAAGTCCAGTTGTGACGCCAAAGAGAGGTAAAAAAGAGAAGAAGAAGACGGCGAGGAGAGTGGAGAAGAAAGCTAGAAGGAAAAAACAGAAGACGGTGGATTTTGGGTAAAGTAGAAGCGTGAATAGGGAGGGTAAAACATGGACCAAAATTGAAGCAGGACCTAAACTAAGCGCAAGGAAGGGATTAGAAATCGGTGGATTTTGGGGATTACCTCCGTAATGTAATAGACCCGTATTAGGCCAATACACCGAACCAAACAATGTATTGAGTGGGGCCCACGGAATAGGGGTGTAATGGCTATGCCATTACACCCAACCAAACATGGTGTTAGTTCACATATCTCTCTATAATGAAATTAGGGTAATCTACAAAAATAGTCACTTTTGTTTGACTTAGGTTATATTTTAGTCACTTATGTTTGAAAAGTTATGTTTTAATCACTTATGTTTTTATTTTGTTACGAAGTGATCACTCTACCGTTAACTTCCGTTATCTCCCTAACGGTAATTCTACGTGACAGTCCAACTAGATCTTAAGTGCCAACTTAGATTTCTAAATGGTATAAAAATAGATTTTTAATTAATTAAAATTTTTAAACCTAAACCTTAAGTGAAAAATCTGTTCATCTCCTCTTTTTAATTTTTCTTCCGTCTATTTTTTTTTTAGTTTTTTTTTTCATATGACTGGAAAAACTATTATTAAGATCAAAATAGTTGAAATCAAATTGACTGCTTCATAAAGATGGATTCAATGGAGGGTCCAGGTATGTCTTTTTTGCATTCCTCTGTCTCTTTTATTCAATACTGAAAAACAAAAGGTTAGATTTTTTATTGTTTAATGAAAACCCTAAATTAAAATTCTTGATATTTTCTTCGATTTTTTGAAATTTTTTGTGAACATGTATTTTATTTTGCGTAGGTAGACATCCCATAAAATGCAACCAGAAACATGTTTTCATGAACCTGTTTCATTCAAGCTAATTGTAAATTTTTCAGAAAAGGGTTGTTGCTTTCACTGTTCTTGTTCCTAATCATTATATTTTCTAGTTTTTTCACAGTTCTTGAATAATTGGTTTCTCAATCAAATTTTTTCTAATCTGGATCAACTTGTATGTTCACAATCTCTTTGTGGGTATTCCATATTATTCTTTCTTACTGCTGATTTTGAGCTGAATTACCTTGCAATTTTTTTTTGCTGGTCTTGGGTAAGTTTTGGTTCAGAGCTAATTGGTTAGTAGCTTTTGTTTTCCCTAAATTATATTTCTATGTTATTAGTTTTATCTGATTAGTACTTGGATTATCTTCTTTCATTCGTCTTGAAGTTGGTGATATATGAAAATACTTGGGTTGAATGTTGTTTTGGTGTTTAACTTATCTTTTTCATTTATTTACCCGTATATTTTTGCTTAATTAATTTAATTGCAGTCCGTGGCATTGATGGTCTTGTAACTAGAATCACTTTTTCTGCCGATTCTGTGAAGAAAAAGATCATTCTAAAACCAAAAGACTAAAATGCTCCTCATGTAAGATGTTTGCCTTTTGTTTGTCTCATTTCCCCTCACTCATCCATTGTTAACTATATTCAAGGCTTATTCTACTTCATTGTTATGTGTTTTATATGTGCTAGTGCTACTGGTTTTTGAATTGCACCCCTTTTTCTAATTATTGAATGCAAACTATGATTTTTGTTTTAAATTTCCTAAGTCTCAGAGGGTGAATCGGAACAGCAAGGTGCATCATCTTCTGTAGAAAATTCACCTGGTTCAATTGCTACGAGACAACGTCAATAACAGGAGGCTGGTGGAAAGTTAATAAGAAGCATACTTTCGAGTAATGAAACGGGCCAAAATCAGTCTTCAACAGCTGTCCAGGCTCAGCAGAAAACTGAAACTATGAGTCTAGACAATGTCAAGAGACCTTTGCGACCTACGAATTCACGATTGGGTTTGAATGGTCGTGTCTCTAATGATATTGCTGCTTTCGAATGTGATTTTGATACAAAAAGTGTTTCAAATGAAAAGTTCATAAAAAGGCACTGCATGGTTCAGGTTCTGGAAGTGAGAAGCATGAAAAACGTACAAGAAATAAGGATAGACCTGATCATGGAGTATGGTCCCCTCTTCATTGTTCTGATGTTCCAAAAGCTAGTGAGGAGCTCTTGACTCCCTTTGTGTTACAATCTGCACAGGCCTCCCGTAATCCCAACGAAGGTATTAATGCTTCTGCACATAAATATCTGGTACTTGGAAGTATCTATAGGTTCGGGATATAGTTGCTATGATTGAATTTGCAAGAAATAAGAAATTTAATGTATATCACTTTTGTATATGATCTTTTGTTTAACCCGAGGAAAAATAAAAAGTAGCATACCTAGTTGAAGTAGTGGACATAATATTCCATTAGAAAACGGTTAGTGTATCTTGCCGAAACCATTTTTTCAATTTTGAAAAATGGGGGATCGACTTTTAAAATGAAAACGGGAGTCGCCACCGACCTTTTATTATGGTGCGATCGGATCACCCTGAAAATAATTTTAGGTCTCATGAAGTTTTGAGAAAACAGGTTCGAGTCTTACATTCGATACGAGGAAGGGTTAGCACCCTCGTGACGCCCAAAATTGGTGCCGAATTGATTGTCTAATGTCTTAATGTCGAGATTTTGAAAAGATTTTAAAATACAATCCTTTTATTTTGAAGTTAAATTTGACTTTAAAAAACTATGCAATTTGATAAGGATATCTGATTATTTGGGCCAAAAGAGAAGATCAAAACCCAGTAAGTTAGGGTTCGATTTCACCAAATTCCTAAATATCGAATATTACCTTTATTTTTATTTGTTAGAAAAATCCTCGTCTCAAGAAAACAATACGCCATACCCAATAAGTTAGGACACCACGTATCGAATTCTCGAAAACGAGCTATTTATTTATTTCGATTAAAGCACATCCTCGATTATATAGATTCAACGAGAAAAATTAAAACCCAATACGTTAGGGCTCAATTCTCTCGAGGATTCCAAATTTCGGGTATTGCCTTTATTTTAAAAACGAGACGAAAAAACGCCACATCCAGTAAGTTAGGATCCAACATTTTGTAATCTTAGGAGCTTTATTTTAACAATTGTATGGTTTTACCAAAAAAAATTAGATACTTGATGATATAAATTCATTGAGAAGAATTGAAGCCCAGTAAGTTAGGGCACAATTCTCTCGAGAATTATTTAACACCAAGCCTTTTTTGAATTTTGAAATGAAACGATTATAATATCTTAATGAAATGAAATTCTTACAAACAATATGATTGATTAACAATATACAAAGCAAATGATGAATAAAAATTAATTCTACAATTTGGAGCATCCAAACGATAATGCATTAACAATGATAATCAAATAAACTAATCATCCATCTTACAAATAGCCAAAATAAGTATAAAAATAATTTAATCGCAAGTAAACCAATTGAAATAATAAAAAATGAATAAAATTTTAAAACATAAAACAATATAAATTTCAAATTATAACACATTTTATAAATATGGATATATATTAAAATAATTCAGTATAAATTATGCATGTAGATATGGCAATCACGAAATATCATGGTGAAAATAAAATTTGGGACTATATTCTAAAATACATTATTGAGAAATATAAAGTAATATATCAAATTCTAAAAATATATTAAGTGTGATAAAATAAATAATAATGTATCAAATTGGAAAATAAAAGTATAAAAAGGGGTTTGTAAACAATATTAAGCCAATAGTAAAGAAAAATAATGTTTAAAAACATATGAATATAATAATAGATTTATCCAAAAACTTTGAAGACAAAACAAAATACGAAGGAAACATTTTTGAATTGAAAATAATAATCTACAAATTTTAAAGCCAAAGTTCCAAAACTTAAATAAAATTAGAATAATAATATAGAAAAACAAAATTAAACAAATATCAAATAGATCTCAAAATATTGGTATAGAATGAAATTAAAATATAAAATACAAACTAAATAATAATTTTTTATGCTTTTAAAATTATAATAATAATGAATTTTAAAAAGCTACCTAAAGTTAAATATGAAAGTAATACTAAAAGAGATTGATAATATGTTAATGTAAAATTAATCATATTTAAAAAATTGTTATTAAATAAGAAAACAGAAAAAGGAAACTAAAATTAAACTAAATCGAAACCAAATTCAATATTGTAGGACCAAATCAGTAATTAAACATAAAATTGGATATTCAATGCCAATCACGTGAAACGACACCGTTTAAAATTGGATCCAAATGAAAATAAAGTTAAATATGCGGTACAAATTAAGAAAATGGTAAGAAAACTGAATCGAACAACTCCCAAATGAAGAAGGGCTCATAGTGAAAATAAACCAAAATGTCAGAATGCGCGGATCCTCCCCGGGTCAAATCGGATCATCGAGTCACAGGGCTATACGATGTCGTTTTGAGGCCATTGAAACTGGCCACAAACGACGTCGTTCTACAGGCGTATTAAAAGACAGAAAAAAACTGTTAAACCATTCACTATTTCAGAATAAAAAGGAAAAGAAAAAAAAGGATAAAAACCCTAAGGGTTTCGTTCCCTTCCCAAGCGCCGCCCTTTGCCTCAACTCCGATTGCCAGAGGAGGACACGAGCTTCAACGGCGCCGACGACAAGGTAAGATTCCCTCACTTCTTTATATTTTTCGCATATAAAAATCAGAACAAATCGAAGAAAATGCAAGAAAATAAGAAAATAAAAAATAAAAAAAATAAAACCAAGTCGAACGATCACCTAAACGATGTATTCTTTTATGTTTCTCAATTTTTTTGTGTTTTTTGCATTGATTTCGTGTTCGATTTCTCTGTGTGCGTGTGTGTGTGTTCGTAACAAAGAAACAAAAAAGAGAAAGAAAACTATGAGAAGGCGAAATGAAGAACCTCTTTTTTTGTATTCAATTTTTTTTACAGTTTTTCCTCCTTTTACAATACTAAAATGGGGTTTTTTATCGCCCCCCGAAAAATACATGCCTTTCTTCTCTTTTTCTCTTTTTTTGTTTCTATTGCTATTTTTTTATTTTTCTTTTCTTTTAATGTTTTTGCTGCTGTTTTTTTGTGCGTATTTCTGCTGTTGCTGGTTTGTTGCGTTGTTGCTCTGTTGTTTTGCAGGTATCGTACGAGGACATGGCGTGGTTCGGCTCGGAGGCAGCTGAGGCTTGGCACGCGCGAACAAGGAGAGCTGCTGCGGCGCTGGGGCGTGCGGCTAGGGTTTCGAGGCCTCTTTTTCGCTGCTAGGGTTTTTTTTCTAATTTTTGGGCCTATCGGGTTTGGGCTATTTGGGGTTAAATTTGGTTGGGCCACTTGGGCCTATGTATCTGGACTGTTATTTTTTTGGTTTTATTTATTTTTAGTGGGCCGGGCAAAAATGGGCTTTTACATATCTGTAATGGATAGATTCAGTCAATGTATTGCCTGAAGAAAATGTAAATTACAAGGATGCAAGTGTTTAACAACTTTTCTCTTTACTGCAAGAAAGGATATAATTACAGAAAGGTAGTTGTACATAAAAAAATGACATATGACAATTTAAGAGCCGCACAATGAACAAATAGTTGTGTTCTATGAGACAAATAGAAATAAAAGTTAAAGAATATGGTCCTTTTCTTTTCTCTTATTTATTGAAATTAAGCTAAGGAATCTGAATAATTTCTATTAAAATTTTGTGAAGTGACTGAAGCTATCAGAAACGGAAAGACAATTTTATAAATTATGAATCAAAATTGTCTACAAATGGCCTTGATCCCACCAAATTCAATATGTTTTTTTGGTGAACTTGAATCAAGACCTGCATTCTTAAGCAGTTTCAGGCTTGGGAGGGACCTTCTGGCCCTCTGATGGCACTACTTCTGATTCTTGTTGAACAGGAACACAAGGTCTCCAAATTGTTTCCATGCCTACATCCATGAGTGCAATTCCCTTTACTTGCAAATGAGCTCTCATCTGATCACTTTTAAAGAAGTCTTTGTTTCTCCTCACTTCAACTCTTTCGTTAATTAGACAAATCACATCATCTTCCACCAACCCAGCTCTCGTTAATGCTTTCTCCTTTAATTGCAGCAAAACCTGTTTAAGTAAGAAATTCATCATCTTTAGTGTTCAAAATTTTACAGAAGGCATGAATCTTAACATCGTGTAATAAGTAAATCCCGACACCTCATTATAAGAGCAAGGTGGCTGCAATCCAAGAACATCCAAAAATTTCGTAACTTCTTTCTCGATCCCTTTAAGGGATTGAATTACCAATAATCTTTGCTGCTTTTGCTGCTGCTTCTGTCAAATTACAAGAGAAAATATATTGTTATTGGCCATGGCATAGACATATGTGTGTATATATATATATAAGAGTTACTAGCATTCTGAAAGATAAACAAATACCTTTAGCATGGTCAACAAATTGTTTACCAACTTCAATGCTTCTAGAAAGGCTCCAGTCAGTATAAGTGAAGTGCTCAAATCATCTGACATTTTCACCTAGAACTCATTGCGGAGCTTGCTAATGCGTTCCTTGGCGTTCGGAGTAGTCCAAGCTGGTTTGCCATTGTCGAAACCGTTTTTTTGAAAACAAAAATTTTGGTTGTCGACTTTTAAAAACAAAAACTGGAGTCGCCACCGATCCTTTATTAAGGTGTGATCGGCTCACCTTAAAAATAAATTTGGTCTGCGAAATTTGAGAAAACAGGTTTGGGAGTCGATTCATACGAGGAAGGATTAGCACCTCATAACGCCCAAAATTGGTACCAAATTGATTTTTGTTAATGTCTTGGTGTCGAAAATTTGAAAAGATTTTAAAAGAAAACTCTTTATTTCATGAATAGAAAAATAAGACATTCACATTTCAAAGAAATAAAACACCACACCCAAGTGAGTTAGGGCACAATGTTTTAAATCTTCAAAATACCGAATATTGCCTTTTGCTTTTGAAAATTCTTATTTCGAGAAGAAAATGTCATGACCAAGAAGTTAGGACCCAACATTTTGAATTCGAGAATAAGTTTTTTATTTAAAATTTTCGAATTTATTGCAAAACAAATATTTGGCTTTCTAAATTCACCGAAAAAAAAATCGCAATCCAGTAAGTTAGGATACGATCTTTCTCAAGAATCATGAATGCCAAACATCTCGAAAATTTATGAAATACGATGATTTTAATGTTTTGACAAAACCAAAATATATTTCCCTAAAGGTATGTTAAAAGTTAATGTATAATATGAAACAAAACTTTAATTTAAGACCAATATGAATAAATATTTACAAATATATATATAAGTACAATATACAAATAATTTTGGCAAACAAAAAGAAGGAATGAAATACATCAAACCAAAAAACTAATAAAAATGCATGTATATATGTATATGAAAATCATAAAGATAAAAAAATGTATATGTGTGTATATTTACAAAATAGAAAAATAAAATATATAAGTATACATACATAGGTAAATCATGAAAATTAGATACGTACATATTCAAATATATATATATCTATGTACAAAAATAATGGGACACATGAAATAACGAAAAATATTTATGATAATAAAAAAATGTATGTATATTATGGAAAATGTATAAATGTATGTTTTGAATTACAAAATATGAGAAATATATGTGTACTAAAATGTGTAAATATATATATCTGTAAAAATATGGAAAATAATATAAAAAAACATATGTGTATATATATATATTTTTTAAAAAAACCAAGGTATAGAAGTATATATATGTATATAAAAGTGATGAAATAAAATAATAAACTATGTATAAAATATGTACCAATATACGTGCATTATATACAAAACATATAGAAATATATATATATATGTATATAAAAGTGATGAAATAAAATAATAAACTATGTATAAAATATGTACCAATATACGTGCATTATATACAAAACAATACATACATATTACATAAAAACCGAGGTATGCATATGGATATAAAAATAATAAAATGAAAATAAATGATAAAATAAATAATAATAATACAATGCTAAATAATATAAAAGAAACCTTTTAAAAAACCCGATTAAGGATCAAATTGAAACCTACATAATTTAAAGGCCGATTTAAAAATAGAAAACACGAATGGACCAAATTAAAGTGCGCAATGTAAGGAGGACCCAAGTGGAAATTAATCCATCCTCTCAAAACATCACAATTAGGGACCAAATCGAAACAAAGAATAAGGTGTGCGGTAAAATTTAAAAGACTTAAGAAATCTAATTAAATACATCGCAAAAATAAGGGGATCAAACGCAATTAGATCATTTAAGGTCCGAACGCGGACCCCCTCTCCCCAAATGGTGTTTGTTTGTTTCGCTTTAAGGAGAACAAATCTAAAAAAGGAAAAAATATTTTGTTCTTTCTTTCTTTTTCAAAAATGGTCCGCCAGGTTTCTTCAACCCTTTTCTTTTTTTTGCCGCCATCATCCCTCCCACCAAAGGCCCCACCGCAAGGAGATGGAGAGGGCTCGGCGACTTTCAAGCGAATAGGCAAGTTCTCTTTCTTCTCTTTGTTATTTATTACAAAATAATGATGAAAATAAGAGAGAAAAAAACAAGAAAAATTTCGTAAAAAAAAAAACAACTTTGTAAAATAAAAGGCAGAATCACCTTTAAAAATGAGTTAAATATTTGTATTCTCTTTGAATTTCTCTTCTCTCTATTTCTCTCTGTTTAAGCTCAAAAATCCCCCCTCCCTTTACAGATTTTCCTCGACTTTATATAGCCGAAAAAATAAAGAAAAAAATCAAAGAAATAACACAACAACTTTGTATTTCCGTTATTCTCTCATTTTTTGCGTTTTTCTCTTTCGTTTACTTGTTCTTTGCGTCTGTTTTGCCGTTTGTTGCGCAGATTCAGCCAACTGGGGATGTACGTAGGACACGTACGTGCGCAAAGGGTGGTGGTGCAGGGCTGATGTGCGACGGCTAGGGTTGAAGGTTGTATGCTGCTAGGGTTGCTACTGGAATTTAGTTAGTGGGCTGTTTAGTTTGGGTCAGGTGTTGGGCCATTCTAGGTTTAGTTGGGCCCGGGCATTATTGGGTTTGTACAGCTGCCCCTCTTTGCTTATTGTCGTGTAACGGGAATAGAGCAAAGACTAAAAGGCCCAATTGTGTCCGGTCTTATTGATCCTCAACTTCTTTAATGCTTCTCTTCTTCAGGTAGCCTTGTTCCTTCCTACTGCATCTTCAGAGGTATAAGAACTGGTGCTTCAATCCACTCCACCGTAATATCGGGGAGATAGGATTCATATGTTGTAGCTTCTCAAAAGAATAAAATCTGCTATCTTTAATCTGCTCCACTGCAACTCCAGGGAGATAAGTCTTATAGCTTCAACTTGTTCTGCTACAATTTAAAGGGTAAATCTGATGTGATCTGCTCTACTGCAACTTCAGAGAGATGAGATCTGCGGTTTTAATCCACTCCATTGCAACTTCAAGGAGATAGGATTGATTACTTTTGTCTGCTCCACTGCAACTTCAGGGAGATAAGATCTGTAATCTTCAATCTATTCCGCTGCTGCCCAGGGAAGTAGAATTACTAGCTTCAATGTACTCCACTGCAACTTCAGGGAGGTAAAATCCGCCATATTCGATCTGCTCCACTACTGCTTAGGGAGGCATGATCTGAAATCTTCAATCTATTCCGCTGCTGCCCAGGGAAGTAGAATTACTGGCTTCAATATACTCCATTGCAACTTCAGGGAGGTAAAATCCGCCATCTTCGATCTGCTCCACTACTGCTTAGGGAGATAAGATCTGTAATCTTCAATTTGTTCAATTGCAATGTCGGGGAAACCAGATCTGCCGTTCGTAGCTTCAATCTGTTCCACCACACCGTCAGGGAAGTAGGATCTGCCGTTGTGGCTTCAATCTTTTTAATTGCAATATCAGGGAAACCAGATCCGCCGTCGTAGCTTCAATCTGTTCCACTGCACTGCTAAGGAAGTAAGATCCGCCGTTGTGGCTTCAATCTTTTTAATTGCAATATCAGAGAAACCAGATCCGCCGTCGTAGCTTCAATCTGTTCCACTGCACTGCTAAGGAAGTAAGATCCGCCGTTGTGGCTTCAATCTTTTAATTGCAATATTAGGGAAACCAAATCCGCCGTCGTAGCTTCAATCTGTTCCACTGCACTGCTAAGGAAATAAGATCTGCCGTTGTGGCTTCAATCTTTTTAATTGCAATATCAGGGAAACCAGATCCGCCGTCGTAGCTTTAATCTATTCCACTGCACTGCTAAGGAAGTAAGATCCGCCGTTGTGGCTTCAATCTTTTTACTTGTCAACCCGCTCCATTATTACTCAAGGAGACAAGGCTTCATAATTTCACCGATCTGTTCTATGTGGAACATGACCTGTATGACTCACTTTATGAGCCTAATTATGCCTAATGATTAGGATGTCATGATCAGAATGAATCAAATGCTCCTAACTAGACATGTATGAATGACATTTGAATGAAAGCAAAATGTCATGAAAATGATATTTTAACGCTTGAGTTATTATTACTCCAAGTTTATTAAGGTTTAATCGCAAATGTGCTATAGCGCCTCCTTGCTCTACCGGGCGTCTCCAAAGAAACATTTGACCGATTGCCCCCACCGTAAACCTCTAAGTTTGATCCATCGGGACGCAAAATTTGAACCATCTTTTTCCGTTGTAACTCAAGGGTAGAAAGATTTGACCTTTTTTTCAATCCTCTGCTATCACAATTCGAGGATACAGGATGTGAAACTTTTTGGTCCCTTACACCATTCCCAGGGTGTTGATCATGTACAAATGAAGAACTTTCCTCTCCAAGAACAACTTCTTCTTATTATTCGGTGATCATTCCTTTCTTGTTCATTGGAGCTTTGTCACCAACACGATATCTCGCCATTTTGTTAGACGAAAATTCAAAGGGGTAGTCTTAATTTAGACTCTTCTTTATCAGATTTCCAACCTAGTGCGTTCTAAACAATAGTCCTATTTGAGGTTCCTATATTATTCAGAAACTTCTAGAGTAATATGCAAAACTCCCCTTGTGAAAGTTTTATTAGTCCATTAATCATTACTCTAATGCAACACACTTGCAAAGAGAACAAAATGATGGATAAAATTGAATTGTTTCTGAGCATAACTAGAAATGAATAAATTATCAGAGATAATAAAGATGGATAACAAAGTCATTGATTTAGGAATGCGTATCTTGAAAATGAATAAAGTGTTCCAAGAATAACAAAAATAGTATCAGGATTAGGTGCCCCAGATATCGCAGCTTGAACTTTACTGTACAGACTTTTTGAAGACCATTCTGAGTTTAACATGTGTTTAGGAGTACTTTGACGATGCCCCAAAATGTCGCCTACCCCTTTCCTGTTGATTCAGGTATAGCAAGACCACTGCATGCCCCCATTCTGATCAGTATTTGAGCTGCTCTGAAAATTGCAAATGCCATTTTGATCAACATTTGAGCCGCCCTTTTTGGGTTTTCAACTCAAATCCCCTTTGGTCTAAGGCGCCCTTTGCGAGTTTTCACCTTAGCCTCTCCATTTTTTTTTTTTTGGAATCAAAGCGCCCTTTGCGGGTTTTCACATTGGTTCCTTCCCTTCTTCAAGTAAAGTATCTCTTGACCGAATCTGAATTTACTGGATTAGGCAAGTTTCTTCCATCCATTTCAGCCAGGATTAGGGCTTCTCCCGAAAAGGCCTTTTTTACAACGTAAGGACCCTCCCAATTTAGCATCCATTTCCCCCTAAAATCTTTTTGTAGAGGAAGAATTTTTCTCAACACCAGGTCTCCCTCATGAAATTCTCTGGGTCGGACCTTCTTGTTGTAGGCTCGCATCATTCTTTTCTGGTACATCTGACCATGCTGAATAGCCTTTAGCCTTTTCCTTCAATTAGGTTCGACTAATCGTGTCAGGATTGGATCTTCATCTTACTTTAGCTCAGCCAAAACTCAAAAAAAGAATTGCAACTTCAATAGAACACAGCGTGATGAACTAAAGAGAGAGGCACTACTCCGGTAGAGTTTTCACTTCATCATTCATGATATTAATCTTGAACATACTGCAAATTTCTAATATCGTGCTGTTGTTCAGATTGCAATGACAGTGCTTAACCTGGGCAATCCTGGTATCACCATGCGAAGGTATCTTTGAATGCTTGAAGTAACCCAACAACGTATTACTTTTTCGGTCATGCATGTTCCCTCAAGGTCAAAGTCTCTATTGTCTCCTCGTGAGGTAAAATTTCCTTCCTGCTCTACCATCTTTAATAAGTCCAGAAATAAGCTACAATCCATGTCATCTTCAAAGTTGTGAGATCCCTCTAAACACATGTCTCACTCAAGAGGAGATTCTGAGTCTGTAACAGTGTCACTCATGTCGTTGATATTTGGGGACCCATAGTGGGTACTAAAGAATATACAAAAGAATGTATGAATAATATGAATGAACGAATGAATGATTTGGCAGAAAAAATCCAAAAGAAAGAAGAAAACGTAAAGACTGAAAGAACATTTGCTCAAAGATGATTGCAATAATGTATTTATTAAAATAATAATATTCAGACGTGAGCCTATTTCACAAAGAAATTCTTATTGCTTCTAGGTTGAAAGCAACAAGTGTGTTCGAACATTACTCTAAGTAAGCCCGGATGCTCTGAGATTTCTTTTACAATCTTATTATTTAGACGCTCTCAAGTTTATAAGGGTGGATACCTAACAAGGTTCCTTTTCAAGTGTGTCTTCATATACGGCATTGATATGAGCGCTTTCCAACTCTTCTTCATATGTCGTATTCATCCCATTATCAATGTGATTGGGTAGTGAATTTTCTGCCCTCGATGAGTCACCAAACTTGACAACACCCATGTTGATGAGTCTCTCAACCAGCTTCTTGAAGGCAGTGCAATTCTCTATTGAATGTCCTGTAATCCCCGCATGGTAGTCACATTGTGCGTTCGCATCATACCATTCGGGATACGGAGGTTGTAGAGGCTTCACATGAAAAGGGGAAACAACGTGTTCATCAAATAAGCCTTGATATAACTCTCTATACGACATCGGTATGGGTGTGAATCAAGCCTTCAGATTTGTTCTCATGCAAGGCTCTTGCTTTAAAGGGGCCTGATGGTTGGTGGTCTTTGTCTTTGGCTGCCCCACAATAGTTGGTTTTGAGTAGCCCCTATTATACGTGCCTGCATTATCCACCTTATTCCCCTTATTCCTTGGGGCTTTTACAGTATCTGGACGCTCTACTCTTGCCTGCTTTGTTTCTGCTGGGTCATTAAGGGCAACAGGACTGGTTAGATTGCCTCTTAGATTACAACCTGGGCCTGTCGAGTGATTCATCAGTGTCGATGTACTAGTCTGATATTGTTGAGGCCTGATAGTAAAGAGTGCCCTTCGTGGGTGTGCATCTGGCTGGATTTGAACACTTATTGGGATAAATTTTGGGGGATAGGCAGGGTCCTCATTATTATCTCTAAAGTGAATCGCTGGACTTTTCCCTTTTTCTAACCATTTACCCAATAACTGGGTTAATTGGCTCATCATATCTCTTTGGAATTCTAATAGCTGATCTCTCATATCTTGCTGAAATTTGGTCAACTGTTCTTGTATCTGCATTTGCATTTGCTCTAATTTCTCCAACCTTTGGTCCATTTCTCTAGCCTTTGCTTGGGTGCCGTGAGGGTGTAGGTTTTCCAATTTAACTGAAATAATTTTACTCAATTAGGCTCTTTCAATGGATTTTAATGCATATGCTGCTATGTAAATACAAATGCATGAGATAAATGCAAAAAGAGACGTTGATTCTGATTCAATTCCATTTAGAAAACTTTTCTAGAAGATAAATTTCTTTACATAAAGCGGATACATATATACGGCTTTGCCCTCATACTCCAAGCGAGGACATCTTCTCCTTTTTCATCTGGATGCTAAGATAAATCTTGCGAATTCTTCAAAAGGGGTATCTCCTCTACTTTTTTTACTTGATCCTGGTTATAATCCAATGTCTGCCCATCCCCGTAATGCTCCTCAATTTCTTTAAGGTAGTTGGAATGTTAGAAACTCTTGAATAATCAGCTTGACCTTGAGGCACGAAGTAAAGTTATGTATTCCTCCATCACCCTTCTCTTATCACGTTTTCTTGGACCATATTCGGACAACCATATTGTCATCCACTTTATCAAGAAACCCATTTTCTTATGACAAGCTTTCTAATCTAGTAATCGAACTCGAATCAACATCTCTTTTCTAAAATGCAAATGCAATACAATCATGATGTCATGCAATCAAAACAAAATAAACCCAAGTCAGTATCACAAAAAAATATATATATAATCCAACACAAATATGAAATAGCAAGAACATTTATTCAGGAATCCACTAGGGTTTGGTATAGCTCTACCTAGGGCAAGTTCTTAAAGCTCACTATATGAGGTTTAGTTTCTAGAGTAAGGGTACCCGAACCAGCAGATTCCTCGATCCTCACCCATTATAGGCTCATATGGACCGAGTTCAGTTCAGGGGAATACATTTCCCTATGGCTGCACGGAGATGAAAATCTCACGAAGACATAGGTACGGATGTATCCCGGAAGCGGTCCACTACCCTGCACGGAGGTGAAAACCTCACGAAGGACTAGTTTCTCGCTCCCACTTAAGGGTAAAATGCAAAGTTACCAACATACCATGGTAAAAAAAAAGTATGAAGGGAAATCATGATTTTTTTTAAAAACTTTTGATGTTCGACACAAAGACAAAAATGAATCAATTTCTGGCTCGACTCTCTAGTGTCCCCAGCGGAGTCGCCAAGCTGTCGAAGCCGTTTTTTTAAAAACAAAAATTTTGGTTGTCGACTTTTAAAAACAAAAACTGGAGTCGCCACCGATCCTTTATTAAGGTGTGATCGGCCCACCTTAAAAATAAATTTGGTCTGCAAAATTTGAGAAAACAGTTCGGAGTCGATTACATACGAGGAAGGATTAGCACCCTCATAACGCCCAAAATTGGTACCAAATTGATTTTTGTTAATGTCTTGGTGTCGAAAATTTGAAAAGATTTTAAAAGAAAACTCTTTATTTCATGAATAGACAAAATAAGACATTCACATTTCAAAGAAATAAAACACCACACCCAGTGAGTTAGGGCACAATGTTTTTAAATCTTCAAAATACCCGAATATTGCCTTTTGCTTTTGAAAACTCTTATTTCGAGAAGAAAATGTCATGACCAGTAAGTTAGGACCCAACATTTTGAATTCCCGAGAATAAGTTTTTTATTTAAAATTTGCGAATTTATTGCAAAACAAATATTTGGCTTTCTAAATTCACCGAAAAAAAATCGCAATCCAGTAAGTTAGGATACGATCTTTCTCAAGAATCATGAATGCCAAACATCTCGAAAATTTATGAAATACGATGATTTTAATGTTTTGACAAAACCAAAATATATTTCCCTAAAGGTATGTTAAAAGTTAATGTATAATATGAAACAAAACTTTAATTTAAGACCAATATGAATAAATATTTACAAATATATATATAAGTACAATATACAAATAATTTTGGCAAACAAAAAGAAGGAATGAAATACATCAAACCAAAAAACTAATAAAAATGCATGTATATATGTATATGAAAATCATAAAGATAAAAAAATGTATATGTGTGTATATTTACAAAATAGAAAAATAAAATATATAAGTATACATACATAGGTAAATCATGAAAATTAAGATACGTACATATTCAAATATATATATATATATGTACAAAAATAATGGGACACATGAAATAACGAAAAATATTTATGATAATAAAAAATGTATGTATATTATGGAAAATGTATAAATGTATGTTTTGAATTACAAAATATGAGAAATATATGTGTACTAAAATGTGTAAATATATATATCTATAAAAATATGGAAAATAATATAAAAAAACATATGTGTATATATATATATATTTTAAAAAAACCAAGGTATAGAAGTATATATATATGTATATAAAAGTGATGAAATAAAATAATAAACTATGTATAAAATATGTACAAATATACGTGCATTATATACAAAACATATAGAAATATATATATGTATATAAAAGTGATGAAATAAAATAATAAACTATGTATAAAATATGTACCAATATAAGTGCATTATATACAAAACAATACATACATATTACATAAAAACCGAGGTATGCATATGGATATAAAAATAATAAAATGAATATAAATGATAAAAATAAATAATAATAATACAATGCTAAATAATATAAAAGAAACCTTTTAAAAAAAAACTGATTAAGGATCAAATTGAAACCTACACAGAATTTAAAGGCCGCATTTAAAAATAGAAAACACGAATGGACCCAATTAAAGTGCGCTGTGTAAGGAGGACCCAAGTGGAAATTAATCCATCCTCTTAAAACATCACAGCAACTAGGGACCAAATCGAAACAAAGAATAAGGTGTACGGTAAAATTTAAAAGACTTAAGAAATCTAATTAAATACACTGCAAAAATAAGGGGATCAAATGCTAATTAGACCATTTAAGGTCCGAACGCGGACTCCCTCTCCCAAATGGTGTTTGTTTGTTTCGCTTTAAGGAGAACAAATCTAAAAAAGGAAAAAATATTTTGTTCTTTCTTTCTTTTTCAAAATGGTCTGCCAGGTTTCTTCAACCCTTTTTTTTTTTGCGCCATTACCATCGGTCCTCCCACCAAAGGCCCCACCACAAGGAGATGGAGAGGGCTCGGCGACTTCATGAATAGGCAAGTTCCTTTCTTCTTTGTTATTTATTACAAAATAATGATGAAAATAAGAGAAAAAAACAAGAAAAATTTCAGTAAAAAAAACTTTGTAAAATAAAAGGCGTAATCACCTTTAAAAATGAGTTAAATATTTGTATTCTCTTTGAATTTCTCTGCTTCTCTCTATTTCTGTCTCTGTTTAAGCTCAAAAATCCCCCCTCCCTTTACAGATTTTCCTCGACTTTATATAGCCGAAAAAATAAAGAAAAAAATCAAAGAAATAACACAACAACTTTGTATTTCCGTTATTCTCTCATTTTTTGCGTTTTTCTCTTTCGTTTACTTGTTCTTTGCGTCTGTTTTGCCGTTTGTTGTGCAGATTCAGCCAACTGGGGATGTACGTGGGACACGTACGTGCGCAAAGGGTGGTGGTGCAGGGCTGATGTGCGGCGGCTAGGGTTGAAGGTTGTATGCTGCTAGGGTTGCTGCTGGAATTTAGTTAGTGGGCTGTTTAGTTTGGGTCAGGTGTTGGGCCATTCTAGGTTTAGTTGGGCCCGGGCATTATTGGGTTTGTATAGCCATCATTGGGAATTTCTTCTTGTAGTTGCAATAGAGCATCTTGGCAATCTTTCAAAGTCTGTACAACAAAGCAGGTAAGGATACTTTTCCAAAGGACTTGAATCTAAACTAACTCTGTGCACAGTTGCCTATGTAAATTAAAAAAATCAGCATCTCGAGTCAACTCGTAAAATAATTCGGTCACATTTTTGAGTAATTTTAACCTGAAGGAGAGGCAAATCTAATCAATTATAGAAGAAATATTAAGTGGTAAAAGGAAGCCAATATTAAATAAAGCTAAACTCCAAGAAATGGAATGAGGCATGCTCCTCATCCAAGACACCTTACAAGTATACAAGCCCTACACAAATCAGACAAACAAATTTTAAGCCTAAAAGGCCGATCACCGTCTGTACCAAGACATCTCAATTCGACCAAAGATATGCCTAGTGCAAAGTAAAAGCAGTGAAATAAGCTTTAAACCTGATATATGTAAAAAAATAGCATCTGATGCACCTTCCAACTGAACAACGGAGTAAATGAGAGGAGAACGATAGTGTGCATTTATCAAGAAGTACTGCAAAGCCAGTGGATGATATCTCTGGGTAATCTAGAAAAAAACACATAAACACAAAAAAATGAAGTTCATATGAGAAAATTTCTGCAACTAGAACCAGAGGGAAGGGAAATCACATAAATAATAAACCCCAACTTTACCTGGCGAATTGTGAAAAAGTTACCCTAAGATTTTGACATCTTCTCATTGTTATTAGTAACATACCCATTGTGCAACCAATTACAGGTAGAAAAATTTGTTAAGGTTTTTCCAGTTTTATGAAAAAAAAAACTAAAAAAAGAAAAGACGAAAGAAAAATTAAAAAAAGGAGATGAACAAATTTTTCAGTTAAGGTTTAGGTTAAAAATTTTTAATTAATTAAATTTATTTAATTAAAAATCTATTTTCATCCCATTTAAAAATTCAAGTTGGCACTTAAAATCTAGTTAGACTGCCACATAGGATTACCGTTAGAGAGATAACGGAACTTAACGGTAGAGTGATCACTTCGTAACAAAATAATAACATAAGTGACTAAAACGTAACATTTAAAACATAAGTGACTAAAATGTAACTTGAGGTAAACAAAAATGACTATTTTTATAGATTACCCATGAAATTATTATTATTTTTAAAATTGTCAAACATGAAAAACAACGGGAATATATACCTCTTTAAAAATAAGAGTTGACCCAGAGTGCGAAGGCAACCAACATGCTGAAAGCCCTAATTTGTATACAAAATTGTTGACATTTTGATAATAGAATTGGCTTTGGATGGGCAGTGTGTTTACCTGCGGTTAGTGTAAAAACAGCGGTGGCGGTGAGATTAGATATTATAGCGATATTGTAGTGTGAGACAAAAAGTAAGCTAAACGCATCGCACTCCACCGCCCATCCAAACCCACCTTCAATAAGGAAGAAAAGAAGGTTGTGACGATAGCGGTTCACCCTGGGTTAGAGGTATAGAGTCGTGGTGCTTGGTGAATGAAAGGGTATCTAGGTGATCGGTTGAGATTGGTAGAAGAAGAAAATTCTAAGTGTCTTGGTCTCTCTCGTTTCAGGTATTATGAGGAAGTCCAATGTCTTGGCTTGCTAATAGAGTTGTTCTTTCTTTTCTTGCAATAGCGATAATATGACATCCTAAATTAAGGGTGCCAAATTTTTGGACAACTAAGTAATTAATAAATCTAAGATCCCATCTGTGAAAGTGGTCTTTCAATAGATCACCATGGTGTTGACCAATGCCTAAAGTATATAAAATCCACCTAGTGGAAGCATGTGTATAGTATGTAGTTCGCTCATTAAAAATACATGTAGGGGATACATGGAGGTGACATAACAAAAATAAATCATTAGAAATTATCTATCCTCAAATTAAATTTTTTTTATCATTTTCGTTTTAATCCCCACCTCTTTGTGTTAAAAAAATGTTAAACATGCTAATTATAAATGTAAAGTTTATATGTCAAAAAAAGCCCTTAAGAAAATGTAAAAAAAAATTCAATTAAGCTCCTGCGCTAAAATTGCACCAAATTGAGTCCCTACCGTTAGCTAAAATAATCAATTAAGCCCCCTTCGTAATAGAATTCACGGTTGACCATTAAATTAAATTGATGGACCAATCAAATAGTGCCACATGGTAGTTTCGGGTTTAATATAATATATTCATAAAAAAGGATTAAAAACATAAAAAATTATTAAATATTAAAATTTTTTTTAAATAATAAAATTGATATAGACTAGGCCTGATCATAGGTCGAGCCGAGATGGGTTCGGGTTGGGCCATGCAAAATTTTAGGCCCGTTTTTTAGGCTCGGGCTTGGCTTGAAAAAGAGCCTAAAGTTTTGCCCAAGACCGACCTAGATAAAAATGCTAAACCCGAGCTTGGCCGCCAGTATTAAAATTTTTTATATTATTATTTTTATATAAAACAATTTAAAAAATATAATACATCAAATATAATAAAAACATTAAAATAAATGTTTCCCAACAAATTGAAAATACATAAAAAAAGTCTTTATACTTAAATAACACTAAGATAGTTGCAACTTAACAAGCAAATGTCTCTAAAATAGTCTTTATATCCCATTTTTCGGGCCTATATTTTTTCCCCAACCCTCCCACTTTTCGAATGGAACTTCACAACTTGACTTATGATCAGGTCTAATATAGACTTATAAAATTATAAAAGTTATAATAATTTTCAAGTTTTGTGATTTTTCAATATTTTTTTATAATATCTTTATGATTTTCAAAAGTTTTAAGATTTTTTATGCGTTTGTATAAAATTTTCAATATGTTTTATTAATTTTATAATAATTTTATAATTTATTATATTATTAGATTTTTATAATTATTTTTATAAATTTATAAAATAATATTTAAAATATTTAATAATTTTGTAAATATTTCTAATTTTTCATAAATTATTTGATTTTTATGATTTTTAATCATCTTTTATGAAAAATATTAGAATAAACTAAAAGTTACGACGTGTAACTATTTGATTGGTTTTCCAATTTATTTTAATAGTCAACTTGGTCAAATAATAATTCCGTCAATGAAGGGACTTAGTTGATTCTTTTAATTAATGACAGGAGCTCTATTGGGTACAAATTTAATATAGGGACTTAATTGATTTTTTTGTATTTTCTTAAGGACTTTTTTTGATATATCAACCTAAATGTAATAAAAGAAGAGTGTTTTGAGATACGCTCGCCAAACTTGAACCTTGAGGTTGTGAGGACGCTTGGTTAAAGGAAGAGATTGGGCCTATCAGAGGAAACGATGGGAGAAGGCCTATAAATTAGGCCCACATTTGACCCCAAATTAACCCCTATTGCCCCAACATAGACCTCATCTCGTTAAAGGCAACCAAGTTGGGATTTTGAGGGTCCAATGAGGACAAGCTGAAACTCGTCGGAGGGGGAGAAAAGGGGAAAAAGATGATTTACCGAAAATGGAGTTTGCTGACAGGACCAGTCTCCATCCTTGGCGGAATCGTTGGAGCCACTGTGGTTGCCCACCTAATCTTCCTTGACGTAATTTCTTGTACCCTTTTTCCTTCTATTTCTAAACCCTAGTTTCTCATGTGATTTGTTGGTTTGGTATTATGTTTCTCTCGTTTTCTTTATTTCAATAAATATCAGTCATTAGGAACTTGATTAGGTTGCTTAACATAAAATTTTAAAATTGATTCTGGATTAATAACTTCTGAATATGCCATTACAATTAGGAAGATCATTAAGTGTACTTGAATTTTTATTTGAAGTGTTCAGATGTTTCAATAAATATGTGTTAGGAGTTCAAAATTTGAAGTTCGAAGTTTCTTTTGTGTTTGAGCTTTCTATGATAATTGAATTGAAGGATGAATTAAAATGAAGAGGGTTGGAGAAAGAAATAGGCATTATAAAGTGATTAAAAAAAAACACATTGTTTATATGCAATTGAGGACAATGCGTTCCATTTCCTCATTGTTTGTCTAGGTATTTTCCTGTGGATTATATACAAAACATTATAACGTGTCTGCAAAGGGGTGGTGCTCTGTCTTGACATTTTTTCTTTTTGAAAAACATGTTGAATACTTGCAGGATCCATATCTTAAACCCAAGAAGAAGACGATCGACAGAGAAGAAAGAAGTTGACAGTTGCTTTGTTGGTTTGGCAAATGCATAGGTTTGTTGAAAAATACCAAATCTGGTTGTAATATAATTTGCTTAGCTTAGTAAAAGCTTGAATGAATGCAAAGGAACAATTTGATTTAGTTACAAGACAGGAAATTGAATGTCTCCTATAAATGCTGGGGATTTGTTTGTTCCTCCTGAAATTAAGGCAAGGAAACTTCTAAGATTTTCAATTTTCAATATGGCAGACAAAGAAACACAAATACCATTCAGTAAACGAAATGGTAGAATGAAGGGAGATTTAGATAACATATACAAATGCTGCTTACAGACATCAATACTATTGGAATCCTGTAATTCTTAGGAATTCATCATACAGCTGCTCTTCCAACTTTCATGCCGAAACCATGCTTCACTTTCAAGACACTGTTCAAAATCATATGAACAAATCTCAGGAGATGAAGCAAAAATTAGAAAGAAGAGAAAGAAAAGAGAGAATGAGGTCATACGTTGGGGCAAGTTTGCCAAGCTTACATAGCTCTTCTCCAGTATCCTCATCCAACACCCTGCCTGATATCTCAATGATGTAATATCTATCTCTATCAGTTGGAAGCCCTCTATTAGCAAGCAATTCCAAGTCTTTTTGATGGAGCTCTCTCCCATTTACAAACACACCACTACTCCCACCAGCACAATTTTCCGGCATCGGATAGTTAAATTCTTCTATTTGCGGCTGCAACAGAAATGAAATTTAGTTGAGAAAAATAGTAGGCCGGCCAAACAACAACAAAATGCTTAGCTATTTAATCTCACAGGAATTATGCCAAGACAAGGTCCGCCCAGAACACCCCAGAATCCAGCTCGGAAATCATACCTGATTAACCATGTACACATTCATCATGATAGACATACCAGGAAGAACTAGCAAAAGTAATAACACAGCAGATCAGAAAGAAAAACCAATGCATGCTTACCAATACTGGCCGGGTTGAATTCGTCCAGCCGTTCTTTCAGCTTTTTTAACCACACATTCAGGTAGAGGATGCCCATTAACTGAAACGTTTCTTTTCCCATGTTCCTCGATTTGATTATATTTTGAGGATTCCTTGAAATTAATATTTGCAAAAAAAGATTCACCTCCTCTTGTCATTTTCGGTTGATCATCTTCTTCGATTCCATCCCTTGAATCTTGAGAAGTCTCGGTATTAGAGTACTCATTGAACGCCACCTCCATCTCGGTAGGTAATGATGCTTCTTTAAAAGAACTTTGTCTTGTGGTACCATTGTTTGACACAACGATCTCCTGATCAGAGTGATTACTATGATTTCCCTTCCCAAATCGGTTGACTGCACGATTGTTAGTAGAGTAATCAAAGTGCTCTTGAAGGGGTGAGCCTGCAGGTGGGGGAGCCAAAATGGATTTGATCGGTTGATCAATAGAATTCACCTCCTCTCTGTTTGGACTGTTTTCATCCTCAGAGATGCTTGGAGATGAAGAACAAATACTTTGCATATCCCGAGCTTTGACTGAGTTCAAAGCCTTACCCATTGACAATGCATTAGATTCTCTATCCATTGATTGATACTCATAACCCGAATGATCATAGTCATCAGACGAAAAGTTAGCAGATATTTGGTTCGCATGGCCATGGAAATGTGAGGAGCAATCCTTTGCAACTGCATTAGAGATATCATCAGCCTCCACAGAAATTTCCATCGCTTTTGCATGATCACGAATAACAAGCCTCTTGTTGGTGATGATAAAACTTATCACGGTAGAACAGGCTCCACACCGCACTTGCTGTTCATTTTTTACCATGAGCTGAAGTTTCCTGGGCATTTGTAGTAGTTCAAAGCAATTATAGCATGTTATAAATGGAGCACCACCAGCCATAGGACATAAACGGCGTCTACCACCGGCCAACACCATCCTTTGTGGACAGCCCTGAACACAACCACCTGTTTCTGAGTTAATGTCTCTTGGCAATCTAGCATGTGCTTGCGTACCATGTACATTCAATGGAGGAGGCATTGCAGTCCTAGAACCTAAAGTCATAGGGTTCTCAATATGGTATATTGGATTATTAGGCATATCAGGAAATCTTCTATTGCCAAATGCAGAGGTCGGAACAGGGGCTGGAACTCGCTGATGTTTCTCGTAACAGTGAAAACAAGAACAAGAAGCATGATGCAACACTGAACTTTGCGGGTATGGCATGAATGGGTGATGATCACTTCCATTGTACTGTCTAGGAAAGTATGGATGTGGCGGCAGCTGTTGGTATTCCCCTGGCAACTGATGCGAGGTTCTTCCAAGCACTCCGGATCCAAATGCATTTCCATATGCAGGAACATGATTTGGATCAAGCATTGGAGGATGCAGTCCATGCGGAGTCATTGCATTCGCACCAGGATAAGCATACGATTCTGGAAATTGAGCAAAGTAAGAGGGCCCTGCCCTAGAACCATCTTTATCAGGTCCATAGAAAGGTAATGAAGGGTTTTGTGATGCGGAAGAACCATTTGGAAACCAGGAACCAACACCACCAAATGACTCTGGAGGAGCAACCCTCCCATCAAGTGGAACCTTATCTTTTGGTTTATCTACCACATTACAGGACCTACTAAGTTGCTCCTTTATCTCATTTAGCTTCCTCAGAAGCATAGCTCGATCTTCTTCAAGGAGAATTCTACCAGAACCATCCTGGTCAGTTTGAGCCTGCAACCCATAAGAAGCATCTAACTGGCGGTTTGATGGGCGTTCATCCGGATGGTCTTCGGTAACATCTCTTGGAATTCTCGGAAAACCCTCCATCTCTTCTTGCTTCCCAGCGTCCCAATCAGGAACGTCTCCCAGTATTTGTGATCCACCAGTATGCCCAAATTTGGAATCGAAAATCTCGTTTTCTGTTCCAGTTAAATTTACCACCTCATCCTTATTTGCACTAATATCATTACCTTTGCCAACACAGCATTTATCAGCAGCAAGTTTAGGTTCATTCCTAGTTGTATCACACTTCAAAGAGCCAGCGGTTGATTTACCACCCGCATCACATGAGTCTACTATATCCTTCTCCGAAAAAATACGGAACTTGGTAGGAACTCGGCCGAGCCTGTCTTCTTCCCACTTCTCAGAGGAAGTTTCCGGTTCACAATTCTCAGTTTTTGCTGTTAATCAAACAACATTCCACTATCAATTTCATGCAAGAAATTATGCTCATTTGATTGCAAAAGGACCGAACTAAAACAGGAAACTGGAATCCAAAGCCTTAAATGATTTCAAACTACTATAATAAGCAAAATTTCAAGTTAACACAGATACATGACAGGGTGAGGGTAGAGACAAATTTGTGTCTCTTGCGTTCAACAACTTTCTCATCAACCAAACAAAAAAGTAGGAAAATAAAGAAAAATATAAAGAGAGAAAAGCACCTCGAAGAACAGCGCCGCAGCCACCACATTTGTAAACAGAATAATCTGCAAGTTCTGGAAGAAGGTTTTCGCACTTTGGACACAGAGCCAACCTTACTTTGGTTGACTCGGTCATTTTTTTTAAAGTCATTCAGAGCCCCAGCACTCCAAAATTATAGAAAACGACGTCACGCCAGAAGCAATTTACTTAAACCATTCCTTTTCTTTTAAGAGCTAAAATATCCCCCCACGACTCTTGGCAACAGCCATCAGCATCAACAAACTCGCTTACTCATTTATTTATATGAAGCAAAATTTGGGAACCCCGAAATGGATAGGTAAGGAGGGAAAAAAAGAAAAGGAAGCTGAATTGACGGTTCTAACAAACTTTCCTTTTAAAAGCCAAGTTGCTGGGTGGTGGTTCTTGGTTTTCTCAGAGCAAACATATAAACAAAAGAACCCAGATTACATGATAGTTTCCCAAAGTTGTATGAAAAATAAAGAATATTCATACTTTAAAAGAAAATGTTGATTAAACTATTATCTTTTAACCATGTTGCTAATGTGGAGGTTACGTGTAAAAAGATTTGGAGCTTTGAATTTTTCACACATTCAAGTTTTGAGTTTTTTATTAATTAAATAAATTACAGTAAATCTAATTACAATATTTGATTTTTTTTTGCCATTGTACGGCTTCTTGACTTTTTTTTAAAGCTCGACTCCCTTGCATTATATGTATTATAATTTTTTATATCATTTATTTTTATGTTTTGAAATATTATAATCAATTTAAAAAATCAAATTGATTGACTCATGAACAAGTACGAATTGATTTTACTTATTTTTATTTTTCATATTTTATTTGATCAAATCCATTTCACAATAACCTAACTAGTTTGATCATCAATCCGGTTTTGAGTTTGTTTGATACAAACGAAAAGTGAGATGAAAGAAATTAAGAGAAATACTCATTTTCAATCTTAATGCATAAAAATCAATAATTTTCCATCGTTTCTATAAAATACAACTATAAAAACAGAATTATATTTTCCATTTTCCATTTTTATCTTTCTACTTTTATTTTATTTCATTTGGCTCTACTCAGCATAAGACTAAGATAAAAAAAATTATGGTATTAAGGTTGTACAATTAATGCAACCAAAGAGAGAAGAAGAGGAAAAGCAGTGATTTGTCGGTCGTGAAGTGTGAAGGAAACTGCGAAAATCTATTCCAACTCTGACACATCTCATTGTTGTTTGCCCTTTAACATATGCTTATAACAAATATTATACAGAATTATATTTACTTGATAGTGTTATTAACCCTTTTATATAGAATTTTTAATAAAATATTTGAAAATGATAAATGGACAATATTCAATAAAATGTTGAGTAGGTAAGCCATCATTTTATCAATTTTTTTGTATTTCTATTTTAATATTTGAAAATTTAATAATAACTGAAAATAATCTCATGAATAGTTCAATTATTTAATATAGCAGAAATCAGTCAGCTAAACCAGGGGATGTGGTCCCATGCTTACTTAAACGTAATAATGGAAAGTTTTGGCACAAGCTTCTTTTATTTTCCCATTACTTTTATAAGGGACAGGGGAGAGGGGGTCGTCCTTTCGTCTTGTTTTTCTTTTGGGAAATAAATGAAACATTGGTGGGAAAGGGCAGTCGGCATGGAGGGGTTTCACTTTTTAACTATGGATGATGATAGTGATTAATCGCGTGTGTTTTGAGTTGAGTGCAAGAGGTCGAGTTTTAATGGCAGCAATTAGAAGGACGGTGGGGCTTTTAACGTCAAGTTTGGTTTACGTGTAAGTACTAAATAATATAATTAATAAAGAGGTTGAAGCTAGGCTTAACAATTAATGTCCACCGCACAACATAACTATTCAATATTAATCACAAATTTAATACAATGTCACTTATGTTCTTTCATTTAAATTAATCTACCTCTACGGTCGCGGATCAAATTCCGTAATCATTGCACACAAAATGTTTCATAGAGGTTAACTTATTAAATGGGGTTCATTTGATCCGTTTAAACTAGCTCAATTCATGGAACTCATGAGAAGTCTTATCTACTTAAACTTTGGTGGGTCTAATGAAATACTCCAATAAAATTAGAGTTACCAATGTAATTTATGTAAATCTTAAGGGATAAAGATATATAGGGTTTAAATCCCTTAGCACACTCACATTGTAAATAGACACAAATTTCAACCGTTGATGTAATTCGATCTGTACCGTTGGTTTGGAGGAGAGCTCAACTATCAATAGAAGCCTTCCCTTCATTTGTAATCACTTAATTGTAATCATTCATAGTAATTTAATACTATTGAGAGCATTTACTCAAACACTTTATGTGCACTATTTTTTTGTGGTTTTCCTGTTCATTCGTTGCTGTTTCGTTTCGAGTTTGCTTCCCTTCTACTTTGATGCCTTAGAGAATTTCAGCAAGAATTCTCATTTCTCAAGTGTTAGGCTAACTTTGCGGACTTGAATCCAAGAAATCGCTTAAGGCCGTGTGGTTTGCCAGGCTAAAGTTCTAGGCCCATAACAGTTGGTATTCAAGCCAGTGTTTGAAGGTGTTGATTGAGATGTCAAAAGGAGTAGAAGAACAAAGTTAAGTCGATGGAGACTCGTGGGAGAAGCAAGAAAGCCAGTAACTCGAGGGATATGTTGTCAACTTTGGAAGACAGGGTTGCCAAACTTGAAGGCTCCATGAGGGATATGAGAGCGACCTTTGAGATAGTCGATGGACACACTGACGAGTTAGGCTAAATGAGAGTGCAACTCAATGACAATATGGCATAGGCTCTTAGTTTAAATCAAGATGTGATGAGAGAGACCTTCAATGTCGTTATGGATGACCAAACTTAGAGGGTGAAAAAGAGGAATGACTTTTTAAAAGCTTCAATTATGACTTTGAATGAGGAAGCTAAGGTCATGATGGCAAAATTTGAGGAGCTCGAGGGACAACTCATTGTGTGTAAAGCTGTTGTGGGTAAATGGATGCTAGTCTCAATCTCTAAGCAACGCAAAATAGATGTTCCCAAACCAAAGGAGTTTAAGGGGACGATGGGGGATGTAGATAATTTTCTCTAAGAGACAGAACAATACTTTCATGCAAAGGGTATCGAGGATGATGTCACTAAGGTAAATATTATTTCTGTCTATTTACTAATGTCACTCCTTATTGGTGGCGTTGTAGGTTCACTGATGAGAACCAATGTGGGATTGCAATTGGAACTTCGAAGGAGTTCTAAAAGGAGTTCAAAAAGCAATTTTACCCACAGTATGTCGAGAAAGAGGCTCAAGCTAAGTTGTAGTGATTTATGCAACAAGGCACTATGCTAGAGTATGGTAAAGATTTTAGTGAGTTGATGCTTCAAATATCTGACCTGAGTGAGAAAAAAAACATTCTATTGGTTTAAGGATGGGTTAAAGCTCTGGGCGAAGTAAGAGTTGCGTTGAAAAGGTATCACTAAGCTTATTATAGCCATGATTGAAGTGAAATCCTTTGTCGAGCTTGGTCCGAGGAAAGACAAGTTCGACTCTTCCAAGCCCAAAGAGACGAGCAATAGTAGGGGAGACTACAAGGGAGAATGGGACAAAAATGGCAATGGGGGCAATGGGAAACCACCTGATAGGAAATGGAAACCCAACAACAAACTGGAGAGGTCGGTGAAATGCTTCCTTTGTGATGATCCGTATATGGTGAGGGATTATCCGAAAAAAGTTTGTGTTTTATGCCATCGAAGAGGATGATGAGCTAGACAAAGCAACAATGAAACTAGGTTCGATTGTGCGTTTTGTCAAAGCCAAGAAGGTCAGAGAGAATTAGAAGAAGCCGGTGAAGTGTTTCTTATGTTGTGATTTGCATAAGATGCGGGATTGTCTGGAGCGATCTAAGCTTCTGCAGTCACTACAGATGTAGTAGAGCCAAAGAATGAGGTGTTAAAGCTTGGGTCGATGATACTCAATTCTGTAAAAGCAAAGAAGAATCGCAAGTAGAAAGGGTTAATGTAAGTGGACATCAACATTGCAAGTTGATGGAAAAATGCTCTTATCGATACAATGGCGTCTAATCTATTGATATCGAGGAAAGCCATGGGTAAACTTAGTCTTTAAGTTAGCAAATTGACCAGAAAAATCAATATTGTAAATTCCAAAGAGGTCCTAATTGTGGGAGTAGCACAATGAGTTGAGTTGTAAATTAGTCAATGGAAAGACAAGGAAGACTTTGAGGTGATTCACTTGAATGATTACTGTAACAGTCTGATTTTGACCCTAATCGGAACAATGGTTTTGAGACCACAAATTCGAGTCTAAAAAGTATTTTAATATTATTTTCTGTGTTAATTATGTGTGAATTTACAGGTGTGAAAGTTTCGTAAATTTATTTTATTGTTTGTGTGCTTAATTTGAGAAAAGGGCTTAATCACGTAAAATGAAAATTTGATGATTTAAATAAGAAAGTGCCTAATTGTTGTTGTCTTTATAATTTGGAGGCTTTATGTTGTGATTTAGCCAATAATAATAGGTAGTGGACAGCATATTGATAATACATATGGTTTTTATATATTAAAAATAAAAGTTAAAATAATAATATAATATAATATAATATAATGTTTTATTAAAATAAACATAACTTAAAAGCCATGTTTTCATCTTTCTTCAAACCGAAATAAAAAGAAAAGAAAAAGAAATAAGAAAGCTAGGTATTCGACCCTTGTTCAAGCAATTTGAGGTATGTTTCGGTTTCGGTTTTTAATAATTTTTACGTTTTTGAGATCGTTGCTAAGTTATCTTCAAAGCCCATGTCTTAATTTTTAAATTTGATGATGATTTTGTGTTTTTGCCATTGATGATAGCTTGTGATTTTTGTTGTTTGTTGATGAAATATTAAAGATATGTGAAAGATTAACATGTTTTGTCTTGGGATTTTTTATGAATTTGGTAATTTGGACTAAATTGTAAAAATAAATTTTTGAGGGACTAAAATATGAAATAAATGAAAAAGGTGGAATTGTTTGGAGCTTGTGAATATTCGGCCTAGCTATGGTGAGGTGAAATTTTGTGTATTTTGTGTTTTATGCGATAGGGACTAAATTGTAAAAAGTGTAAAATGTCAGGGGCAAATGCTAATTTTCCCATTTATGTGTTTTTGGATTTAATTGAATAAATATGTGGTTAAATTAGTTAAATTTGAATTTATTTAGATCAAGAACAGAAGGAAACAGAATTAGATCGGGGGAAATCGAAAGTAGACGAATAGTCGATTTAACCGTTCGACAACGTCTGAGGTAAGTCTATAGGCATTTAAATGTTGTTAAACTTGAGAATATATAAATGTTATGTGATAAAATGAATTATTTGATTATATATGTGTTTGGCCGAATGTGATTTGAGATAGGGGAACTATGTTTCGAGCTCGTTTCGATCGAGATAAAATGTCCAAAAGTCCCGTACGAACCTTAGGAATAAATAGGATACATATGACATGACATAGGACCTCTGATATGTGTTTTTCATGTAAGACCACATCAGGGACGTTGGCATCGACTTGTGTTTACGTGTAAGACCCTGTTTGGGACAGTGGCATCGATATGTGATTACATGTAAGACCACGTCTAGGACGTTGGCATTGTACGAGCTTTCCAATTATCCGCGTATCCTTTTTAATTTTGAATGTTTCAACAGGAAATTTGAGATAAAAACCGAATGAAAAATCGAATTACGGGTTCAGGTATGTGATAGTAAATGTTTATATGGAAACGAGGTAAGTTGATTACTTGAAATGATATAAGGTATGTGAATATGAATTTTGGATTAGTATATTTGAACATATGTATATGATTCGACCTATTGAGGTCATTATGAAATTAAAAGTGAAATTTATGTATGTAATTATGATAGTTATATTCAGCCATATAATATGTATGTGAGATCAAAGTATGACCTTGGTAGTAAATGATATCTTTGTATTGTAAATTATGTGAATTCGGCCTTACTAGCTAAATGTTAATATGCCATTATTAATATATATGTTTATGCTTATGACTTACTAAGCTTTAATAGCTTACTGTGTGTTTGTACTTGTTTACCTCTGTTTTATAGATTTTGGAGTCATTACGAGCTCGGGGATCGTTAGCAAAGTCTATCACACTATCGACTGTTTCTTATGGTATTTTACTAAGTTGATTTTGAGCATAAGGCACGTATAGCATAGTTGAAATGTTTGATTTTTGGGCATGTAAATATTTAAAGCCATGCGAAAATGGATTGATAACTTTCTTAGGTTCGGTTATATGAGTTCTTGTTTAAATGTTTAATGTGTTTGGTTTTATCATTTGACCATGGCTTAATTATGCGGTATATGGTTGTTATGTTAGATAATATTGTGGTAAATGTTATGATATATATATAAATTGTGGCATGTATGGATTTAGTATTTAAGTAAGCTTGGTTAGGTCTTTTAAAATGAGCTATGTATTTAAAGGTTAGAAGTTAATTATATGTCCGAATGTGTATGGGTTAGATGATTATAAGTCCGAATGTGTATAGGTTATATTGAATAGGTTTGTATTAGTAATGTTTTCATATATGTTATGCTTGATTAATTGGTTAAATATGTACGGTTGGTAACTTTGGAAATTGGTTTTATATGTTATGTGTGTACTAGGCTAAGCTATAGGAATTTGACAATTTGATATGGTTACTTTGAGTCAAATTGAAATGGTATGTTTGCATTGGTGAAATGATTTAGAAATGTGGAATATGTGTACAAGAATATTCAACTAAAGTATTAAACTTTTATTAATAGGTATGTGATATGGTTTATGTTATGTATTAAAACTATCTTATATGACCGAATATATAGTTAGTGAATGGTTATGTGTATGGATTTAAAGAATGCTAATTTGGTGATTTTTTAGTATAATTTGTGCTCAAATGGATCAAATCAATATGGTTATTTATGCATGAACTTGTGTCAAGAAAAGAAATATATTTGGTCATTGAAATGATACTTGTTTAGATGATTATATGTGTATAATGACTAGTATGCCATGTGGTTAATTAATGGAATAAGTTAATATTGATTCGGTAATTATATGTAGTTATGGTTTAGACATTAGTAAATATGCGTATGATATTATAGTAAATAAAGTATGTTTGGTTATGTTTTATATTTCCAATGCCATATAAATGAATAAATGAAAATTTTAATAGTAAAGTTTGGTTTGTTTGAAGTTTAAATTTGTATATGTGCAAGAGTTTATATATAATTATAAAATAAATTTGATATACGACTAAAGGAATAGAAATTTTGTATACGTTCGTTGTATGATATGTTTAGATAGATGCCGAATTATGTTTTAACTATTCAATGTTTTTGAATGTTATGATTATTTTGATAAATTTGATATTTGATTAAGTTTCGGGATTTGATGTGGTAAAATTTTGAGTTGTGAAATGTAATGAATATCTGTATGAACTGTGATATGTCCGGTAATGCCTCGTAACGCCAATCTGGCGACGGACCTGGGTTAGGGGTGTTACAATTACGACTTCGTGCTTGGCTTGAATCTCCTTGATAAGATTAATTGTTGATTCATTTTTCCAACTGCATTTGTATATTAGATGTTTAACAACAATAAGGTGTTGTATTGGTGAGTCGAGACACGAAAGGTGGGAATTAGTCGAGGCATCGAAATCATTTCGAGACGAGTCAATCCAGTGCCATTCCAAGGACGTGACAAAGGTATCGCGAGAATGGGTGGGGGTTAATGGCATGGATCGCGGATCAAAGCCCATGACCATTACGCACAGAACGTCCCACGGAGGTCAACATATTAAATGACACTTATTTAACCCACTTGAACTGGCTCGACTCATGGAACTCATGGATAAACCCATCTATTTGAAGCCTTAGTGACCTAGTATAACTAGAGTTATCAGGGTAAAATATGTATATAACAACCCATTTTTTAGTGTTGTCGAAATGACGATTTCGGAACCCTATTTCTGATGATCAAACTCATAAATATTATTATTTAATATTTAAGAGGTTATTGTAAAGTTTAATTAAATTTTTGGTCCATTAATTTTGTCAATTAGATAGTTAATTAAGATACATAAATTAAATTGTAAAAGTGAAAGAAGTTAATCGCTATGGATTTTTAATTAATCGAATGACCAATTGAGCAATTGGACCTTTCCAAATGTGACAAACGGTGGCGGATGAGCTAGAATCCACTAAATTTTGGTTAATCATGCTTATGTTTTATTAATTAAAATTTAATATAATTAATTTTGATTAATTAATTAATAACCAAGTATAAAAGACAAATTACATGAAACAAGTTATTTTCTTTTCTTCTCTTCATCTTTCTCCACCAAAAACACCATGGATGATAAGCTTTCAAGGGTTTGGAACATTCGATCCTCAAATTTCTATGGTAATTTCAAGTCTCTTTCTTATAATTTTTATGTTTTTGAAGTCCCTGGAGCTTGATTTAGCTAACTCGTGCACTGATTTGCAAAACTGTTAAAGTTTTCAAAAGTTTATATTGATGAATGCTTGATGAAATTGGTACTAAAGTGTTAAATTTTAAGCATATATGTGAAAAATGACTAGTTTGTAGTATAGTTGTTGGTTTTTGAATATAGGGACTAAAGTGTGGAAGTTTAGAAATTGATGTTAAATTTATATAAATATAGATAATAGATGGTTGTAGAAGGATGAAATTGAGATCGGTTTCGAAATCGAAGCTCAAATTTGAAAGTTATGACAATTTTGATTTTAGGGAATAAATTGAATAAAATTCAAAACTTTAGGGGCATTCGAAAGATGAAATTGAATTGACATATGCATATAATAAGATAATATAAGATATTTGGAATTAATAAATTGAAATGAATTATTGTATAGATCGAGAATTGAACCGAACCTAGAATAATCGGGGAAAAGACAAAATTGCTGATTAGTTCTGGCGGTTCAACTTGTTTCCTAATTTAATTAGGTAAGTTTATATGGTGTAATTATATGTAATTGTAATGCATATATGTTTGAATTATGATTTGTTTTTTGTGTAACTTGAATTATTTACGATTTGGTATAAATAGGTGAGATATGGACTAAATTATAAAGAAATGATTATATATGTCCAAGTGAATGTATTAAAGGATAGGATATAATTAGCATGTCATTAAAGCGCGCTGGTTTAGGATATGTGTGATGGTATAGAGTTATTATTGATTATACCAGAATCCAACATTTGTTGCGGATTACCGAGTTATATGTCTCTATGGAGACCCTAGTGTAGTGGAGGGACGTATTATCTGATTATATGTTGCCTACAGGCTTTGCACTTTGGTGCCCCTGGTGTGGTGTAGTTACTCATGTATTCGAATTTGTTTATTTTAGTTCATTGAGCTAATTGATTAATGAAAAGGAGAAATGACAGTGGAATATTACGAGTTTGATGTTCAAATGGTTATATGATGATTGGACAATGCAAATGGTATTGAATTGTGGATTCTATGTGTATGGTACTAACTTGAATAGCATATTAAATGTTGAATTGTTATATGATTTGATTATTTGATGAACTCACCTTATTGTTGTGGAATGTTATGTTAGGCAATTTGTGTCAAGTTAAGTAGTTTGATACGTTTAATTATAAATCGAGGTAAGTTTATCGTCTTAACACCTATGAACTTACTAAGCATTCAAAATGCTTACCTAGTTGTTTTCCCTATTTTTGTAGATTGTTGGTTTGTGGAACGCGTCGATCAGATAACATTAAAGCTCACATTATCTTACTATCTTGCTATCGACTAGGTAGACTTTTGCTCGTTTTAATCTCGGTTATGTGGCATGTACATAGATGTTATATATATAAGTTTTCTTGAAAATGATAGATTGATTTGAATCTTGGTTAATGGTTGAAGTTGAGAAAGTTGATGCTCATATTTATATGTGTGTATGTTTGGTAATATGTTAAACTATAAATGTGGTACATGAATGACAAATTGCTTGATGAATTGATATGATATATGAGGGTATGGTATAGCTTAAAAGCATGATAAAATAAGTTGAATTTGGTTAGGTTGGATTGATAAGTTGATGTTAAATTGTGGAATGGTTGCATTGGATAATTTTTGCAAATGGTTAAGTACATGAATTAGAATGGTTTTGGTTAGTTTCTACGCAGGTATAAGTGTGCATTTAAGCACCATTTGAATGTGTTGATATCTTGGCATGAAAGGGGTACCAAAATGTAAGTTTTTGACATTTTTAGCTCAGAGGTATCAATACCTTAGATAGGGATATTGATACATTAATGATTTTTCTTAAAATTTCAAACATAGAACCTAAAATGGTATCAATACACAGATAAGGTATCGACATTTTGCCAAAGGTACCGGTACTTTATGCTTGGTATTAGTACCTTCATTTTTAATTCATTTTTTTAAAACGTCGAAGCTCAAAATGGTATTGGTGCCTATATGGGGTATCGATACCTGTTCTAGAAACTTTGAAAACATTACAATTTGATCATATTTCATGCTCGAGTCTACAAAAGAGCTTTCATAAGCTCGATTAAGGCTCGAATTTAATTGTATGTCATAATATCTAGGTGTTTATGACACGATTGAATATTTGAATTATTTATTTATGGTGTATTTGGTCTGAAATTTTAAAATGTTTAAAAAAATCCTTATTTGATCTCGGTTTGACTTTAAAGAATTCGTTTGCTCGTATAAGACTCGGGAAAGAATGTCCATGATATTCAATGTTGAATTGTCGTTAATTGCATGAATGATGATTTTATTGTGAATTTTTCATTAGTTGCTTCGGAAACGATTGTAGCATCTTGTAGTTCAGACCCCGACCTGATTGTTACAATGTAAATCTTAAGGGATAAAGATGTGTAGAGTTTAAATCCTTTAGGACTCTCATATTGTACATAGACAGAAATCTCAATCATTGTTGTAATTCGATTTGTACCATTGGTTTTAGGGCAGCTCAACTATAAATAGAGGTCTTCCCCCTTATTTCTAATCACTCAGTTGTAATCCTTCATAGTAATTTAATACTATTGAGAGCATTTACTCAGACACTTGGTGTGCACTATTTTTTGTGGCTTTTCTGTTCGTTTGTTTCTCTTTTGTTTTGAGTTTGCTTCTACTCTACTTCGGTGCCTTAAAAAAATTCAACAAGAATTCTCATTTCTCGAGTGTTAGGCTGACTTGGATAGATTTGAACCCAAGAAATCGCCTAAGGTTGCTCGATTTGGCAAACTAAAATTCTAGGCCGATGACATATATATTTATTTATATTATTATTTAGTCATTAATTCAAATGATGTCACAAGTTGTATAAAAAGAAGTTAGATATCATAAGTTAACTCGGGATTAGGAAAAGAATTAAAAATCATTTTTACAAAAAAATAAAAATAATATTACAAATGTATTTCTTTTCTCTTTTATTTATTTTATAAAACCAAAAAAATAATTTGAATTCAAAATAAACCTAGAAAAATTCCTATATAAAAGGAATTAAACCTAAAACACGAAGGTACCAAAACTTCAACTTTTCATTTTAACGAAAACCTTATTAATTTTGTACATATTTTTATTATATATAATTCGTACATATATTTGTCACCTACGTCATGATTTTTCAGACTAAGTCAAATGTAGTGAATTGAAGGCACTTGCTAAATTAAGCAAATTACAAAATAAAAAGAAACTCATGTTAAAATTACATTAATAAAGCATTTAAATTTAAATAAATAACCATAAATCTCATTATTTACTTAAACAACTACATATTTATTTTTAAGTTTTAGTTTATTTTTGAAAAGTAAAAAAAATTTGAATAAAAACAGACTGGATTTTATAAATTCAAAACCAATCCAAAAAACAAATAAAGCCCAAAACAATCAACCTTAGTCCTTAAACAATACACACAATAAAAGAAGAAAAAAATAAAAAATCAAAACAACATCCTGTCCCCCACTTTTTCTTTCCAAAAACATGTAATAGGCCCAATTTGCCCGGCCCATAATATAAAAATCAAATCAAAATAAAAAAATATAAACCAAAAAAAAGATTAATAACAGTCCACAGTCCAAATACATGGGCCTAACGTGGCCCAAATCAATTAACCTAGCCCAAGCTTATACCCAACTACACCCGGCCCAATTACTATGTGGCCCAAAAACTAAAAGAAACCCTAGGCATTCAGCCCTAGCACGAGCGCCGCAAGAATAAGAACCTCCAATGCCGTTCTCCCCACCACACGCCACCTCCAGACGACCACATCCGATCGCCACGCCGCCTTCAGATGCCATGCCTGCAAATAGAACGAAAACAACGCAACAGAAACAAAAAATAAGAAACAAAATAACAGAGAGAGGATTTTGTACTTTTCTTTTTTATTCTGTATTTTCGGCTATAAAAAGCCAAATACTACAATGTAAAAGGGGTTCTTCCCTTTTGTTTACACGGGATTGAATACAAAAAAGGGATTTGAGAGGTATATTCATTTTTTTTCTTTTTCGTTTTTCTTCATTGTTCTTTTTCCTTTTTGGTTTCTTTGTTTAGGAATACATTAAACAACAGAAAAAGAGAGGTTTAAGGAAGAGAGTTTACCTGGCTTGCTGGACTGTCGCTTGTTTTGTTCGCAGTCGAAATCAAGCGGTGGTTTAGGCGCCTCCAGATGTTCATCGTCGAACGGCGCAAAGAGAGAGTTTTTCTCTCTTTTCTTTAGTTTTTTTGTTAGATTAGGAAAATGTTTAATAGCTTAGGGTTTTTGTTTTTTAACCACGAAAGAAACGGTGCCGTTTAAAGGCCTGCGGCCCGCGTGTTTCATCTCAATGGTTTATTTGCGCATTTGGTCCCTCTACATTTTTTAATTATTTGAATTCATTTTTATCTTATTTGATTAATACCTTAAATTTCATTTGGTTTTTAATCGGGTCCTGCTAAGACGGTGCGTTTTGGGAGGATGGGGAATATTTCCCAATTAGTCCCCCATGTTATTCGCGCTTCATTTTTGCCCCTTAACTTTATTTTATTTCCGTTTTTTATTTTGTTTTAAATTCAATTTAATCCCTACTTGTCCAATCAGATTATTTAAGCTTTATTAATCTATTTTCTATAATTTTTATTGAATTCCAAATATTAAATATTGTTCTTCATATTTTCTTATATACATATTATTTTGTTTAAACCATTTATTTTCTTATATACACTTAGTCTATTTCAACTCTCTTTTATATATATATATATATATATATATATATATATATATATATATATATTATTTAGATTAAGTTTTTCATCCCATATGTATTACTTATTTAAATTAATATATGTATATTATTTTATGTATTTGATTTTCTTTTATATGATATTTATTTAAAAAAAAATTTTGATACTATTATTTTATGTAGTAATTATTTTAACCATATTTTTTATTTTATTTCAAATTTTCATATATATATCATTTATTTTAAATTCATTAATTATAATTTCCTTCTTTCATATTTCTTAAGTTTAAAAAAAAACTTGTACAATTTCATATGTGTTAATTTGTTTGGTGCTTCGATTGACCTTTAATTTATTAGCCTTTGAATGTTAGCATAACATATGATGTGAGATTATTACTCTTATGTGCATTGTATTAATTATTTGTATTGATTGATTATTTGTGTTTGTTAGGGTATATTTCAGCTTACGAATTATTACCTCGCATTGTACATCGAAATTCCATCGCGCTTTATTCGCTTAAAAAGTTACGTTCAATATGGTTTAAATATCAAAAACACTTTTATTCAAAAAGCATTCAAAACAACGCGACACTCGGAATTTGTGATCCTCGAAAAGATTGTGTCCTAACTCACTGGATTCCAATCTTCCTCGGGATCTAAGAAACTTAATATCTTTTTTAATTAACACACAAATAAAAAGCACATTCTCGAGGATTCAATACGTTGTGTCCTAATGCATTGGATATGACATGTTGTTTTCTCGACACGAGGATTTCTAACAAATGAAAATAAAGGTAATATTCGATATTTAGGAATTTTGTGAAATCGAACCTTAACTTACTGGGTTTTGATTTTTTCATTTGACCCAAATAATCGGATATCCTTCTTAAATGCATAGATTTTAAAAGTCAAAAGATAAACTTAATTTCGAGGATTTAAAATATTGCACTCTAACTTACTGAGTGTGTCAATTTATTTCTTTGAAATAAGTGAGTCTCATCATCCAATTTATTTTATTCAAACTTTCTTTTTCAAGGATCGTATTTTAAAATCTTTCCAAATTCTCGACACTAAGACATTAAACAATCAATTCGGTACCAATTTTGGGCGTTACGAGGGTGCTAACCCTTTCTCGTACGTAACCGACTCCCGAACCTATTTTCTCAAAATTCGTAGACCTAAAATCGTTTTCAAGGTGATCCGATCACACCTTCAATAAAAGATCGGTGGCGACTCCTATTTTCATTTTCAAAGTTGATCCCCGTTTTTCAAATTCAAAAATGATTTCAACAAACACATTAACTTTGATGCCGATTACATTTCTCCGAGGATAACGAGTAGTCTCTTTCAAATTCGCCATCTATCGCTCTCTTTTTCCTTCCTGAGCCCTCATTTCGCCTTAATCAGGCTTTTGTTCTCTTTGTTGACCAGATCCCAGCGATTCTATGGCATACCCAGGCACTGATCCTTCCAGGTAAACCTCTCATTGCCTTCTTAAACTCTATGATGCGATTTTGTTAGCTGTTCTATTTGTCGATCATGAAACATGTTAAAATCGGATGCTTTGAAAATCACTTTTGCATTGTTGAATGGCTCTGATATACACTCCTATTTCCAATTTGTCGATGGCTGTAGACTGACACTTCTTTATGATTGTTAATACATCTCCTTCAACCTCAATCTTTTTAACTCCCATGGTTAACCCGATTCCCACTGCTTGAAAACATGCATGAGCCTCCGCTGCAAACAGAGATGGAACCTCTGTGCTGAAAATCAATTTTGAGGCCAGCACCTCTCCTCTGTTATTTCTGGCCACCAACCTCAAAGTCTATCTGAACTGATTACGATCATATGTCGCATCAAAATTGATTTTAACAAATTGGGTTTCTGGATGGTAAGGGTTCTATTCTCCATTTCATCAATTTCTTTGAGAAATCTGTTGGTTATTTCAACAATCTCTTTTCCAGTACTAAGCTTTCCTTCACGCAACTTCTTATTTCACTCTGTCCAGATCACCCACAAGGCGCAACAAAATAATTGGCACTAAGGAATAAAGCTTCGTTTAAACACCCAGGTGAGTCATTCCCAATTATCTAAATTTGGCATAGAGACAATCTACATGAGTTTTAAAGAATACCACACTTCCAATGACACAAGGCAAACTCGAAATACATGCATAATACTTTTTACTACCCCTCCGCACCTTGGACAAACTGTATTTTCCCCAAGTCTTTGAAAATGTAAATTATTTAGAGTAGGTAAGAAGTTCCACAGGATTTCCAGATTGTAATTTTTTGTTTTACGTTTAAGTTGAGGCTCCATAGTCGCTTGTAAAAAAATTATATTCTGTTATAAGTCTGTCGCAGTAGGATCAAAATTATTTTCGAGCAGTATTTTGTAACCACTCCTCATTGAGAAATCACTAGAAGGCTCACCCTTTCACACCAGTATATCATCATGCTCCACTGTAGCCATCAAGATTCGCAAGATTCTACCTGCATCAATTTCAGAAAATGTAGCTTCTACATATTTTACTTTCCACATTCTAGTTGGTGAATCTATTAACTCTGATACCCTTGTAATTTCATTACTAATATTGCCACTAATTTTGTAATTCGCAGCTCTTGGTATCTACGCATCATCAACCATTGAGATTTTTGAATTAAACGCTAACCTTGTTTCGCTAACAAAGCAAGGTTAAATTTAGTTACACTTTGGAAACCTAACCCATTATTTTCTTTGAGCTCGCACAACCTACTCCGATCACACCAATGGATGCCTCTTTTCCCATGTCCTTTCCACCACTAAAAACGAGCTATTATACTTTCCAATTCCCCACATAACGATTTTGGTAACAAAAAACACATCATAGAATTTGTTGAGATAGCTTAAAAGACGGTTTTAATAAGAACTTCCTTCACCCCTTGAGATAAAAACCAGGCGCTCCAATTATCAATTTTCTTTTTAAACCGGTTCTTTAATCCCTAAAATGCCATTTTCTTCCATTGACCAACCAAATTTGGGAGCCCCAAATATCATTTACTATCACTCAAATTCCTGACCCCCAAAATTCTCAAAATCATTAACCTATCTCTCTCAGAGGTATTTAAGTTAAAAAAGAAAATAGATTTGTCATAATTAATGTATTGACCAGAACATACCTCATATTCTCTTAGCGCATACTTCAACGTTTGAGCCCTTTTATCATTAGCTTCACCGAATAGCACACAATCATTTAGCGCCAACTTCATTAGTGTCGATAATCCCTCACTGCATATTAAACAAAGAAACAGACTAAATGGATCCCCTTGCCGCAACCCTCTATTCGGTTTAAATATTTCACCAACCTTTCTATTAACAATTACTAAATATGAGACCGAGGAAATACACCTCATGAATAAATCCACCTAATTTTTATCAAAACGCTTCCTCTCCATCATTATTCTTAGAAAGTGGAACGATGGAAATGTGCAAGTGTACACAATCGCAACAAGTAATAGAGTGACAAGTAAATGTTTAGTTATCATACCCACAGGGACTGTGAAAAGAATTATTTATGAATACAATTAAAAATACTTTGGTGAAGAAAATATTTTGATTTTGAAGAAGTGATTAAAAACTAGAGTTTAACTAAATAAAATAAAAAATTCAATGCACGATAGATGATTTTAATCAAGATGACATAATTGTGTTAGATTAATTATATTTCTTAACTTAGAATTATTAAACTCATGTTCATGTTGTTACGAATAAATTCACAACAACTTGGTAATTTGCTAACTACTGCTCATACGCACTTAGTAAATTAGCTAATCTCTTGAACATTTTTCAATGCCAATTCAAACAATTAATCAATCTTCATAAGCATATAAAAGATTAAGTGAGGTAACAATATTTACCTACATTGAAACAATTTAATCACAATAATTTTGCAAGTTATGCAAGGCTAATTTACTGCTTAATACCGTCGCTAATTTAACCCTCACTACCTTAGAAGATTAAACATGCACTAATTAAGTATTATGTCAATTAATTACAATTTTAACACGATTTAATAATTAATTCATTAGTTACCTTACAATTATAATGCAAGAATAACTTAATCATGATTTTACTTAATCAAACAATTTACCAAGACCTATAACAACACAAACATAATTTTAATAATTTAAGTGGATGAAATGCAATCAACCTAACACGAATTAAATTTAAGCCATATTAATTAAATTAAACATATTAACATAACAAGTATTCATAGATATGTTCATAACAATAACAATAAAAATTAAAGGATAGAGAACTAGAATCAAATCTGATGTTTCTCCGATGCTTGACTAGTTTGCTCACCTCCTCCTTCTCCACTTGTTCTTGTTGAATCGAGGCTTCTACGAGCACTTGAATGCTGCTACCAATGGTGGTTGAAGGGATCTTTTCCAAGAGGGCAAATTGACAAGGGAATGGAAGGGAAAAATGGAGAACAAAGGAAGAGTTTTGAAGAGAGAAAGTGAAAGAGAAGTGAAGAATGAAAGGATGAGAGGTGTGTTTGAAATGAGCAGCAAAGGGGGATATTTATAGGTTGAGTAGGCTGTTAAAAATAGCAAAAATCAGCAGCCATTGACTACCCCCATGGCCAGCCACACATGTGGCAAGTTTGAAGCTTTCAAACTTGCTAAATTTAGCTAGGGGCAAATCTACAAAAGCTTGATAAGTGGAGGGGTTTGAATGCAATTTTAAGGAATCTTCAAGGGCTGTTTTGCAAGCCAAATAATCAGCTAAATAAGCTGATTGGGTCAGCATGTGGGACGTTTTCGGGCAGCCCATTGCTCGGTTGGATCGGTCTTCTCGGTTTAGCACAACTGCACCTCATTTCATAATTTAATTAATAATAATTATTTAACCCAAAATTAATTGGATTATAATTAAAATCAATTATATTATAAATTAATATTAATAAATTGGACCATCTTAGGTTGAGAAATTAATTCGTCTCGATGCTTCAAAAATCGCTTCTCGATTTTGTGCTTCTAGTAGTGTCTACCGAGCTATTTTTCGCCCTTTATGTGAATTTATCGAAAATAAATCAAAATAAATCAAAATTTATTATAAAATTAATTAAAATTCAACATGTTAATAATTTAAGTATAATTTAATTATTTTATAACTATTATATATTTTTCGAAAAGAATTACACCGAAACTGCATGAATTTGGGATAAAAGGGCATGAAATAGTCTATATATTTTTGTGTTTCTAGAAAGCCTCACTTAACCCGATCATAAGCTTTCCTCATATTAAGCTTTAGCGCCATAAAACCTTTCTTTCCCATTCTCCTCCGTCAAAAAGAGTGTAGAATCTCATAAGGCAACAACACATTATCAAATATCAATCTTCCCGGTACAAAGGCGCTTTAAGTAGCATCAGTACAGTCATCGAAAACACTCTGAAACCGATTAGCAATCGTATTGGCTATCAACTTGTAAATCATGTTACATAAGCTAATAGGCCTAAAGTTGGTTAAATTCATCGAATGATTAATTTTCGGAATGAGTACAATATGAGTGATATTCAAAGTGTTAAGCGCTTTACCTTCATTCAATATCGCCAAGCAATGAGAGGTAATGCCTTTCCCACAATATGCCAACACTTTTGAAAAAATATAGCAGAAAAACCATATTCACCTAACGCCTTAGTCGATCCCATCCCTTTCAAAGCCATAATAACCTCTTCCTCTGTATATTTCTCTACTAATATTCGGTTGGCTTCATCAGAGATACACTTTTCGACTTCTGCCAGTATATGACCTATGTCTTTCATCCCATTCATTGAGAAAATATTCTAAAAATAACTACGAGCAGTCTTCTCCATCTCTACCTCATCCTACGTTACTCTGCCATCTTCATATTGTTGCCTTCTAATTCTATTCATATTTCAACATTAAGACGCAAATTTATGGAAAAAAGTTGTGTTCTTATCACCCAACCTCAACTAATTCACTCTAGCTTTCTGCTCCCAATACATTTCATCTTTGTCCACCTCCATATTTAATTGAATTTTCATGTCAATTAAGTCCACAAGATTTTCATCATCTCTATCCCTCTCTAAAAGCTCGGCCAATTTTCTAATCAATTCTCTCTTAATCCTCTCCCTTTTCCTACCAATCAATCTTGTCCTTCTTCCCAAGCCCACATTCACGCACTTTAATTTTAAAAAAATATCACCATCAATAGATCCCCATAACCTTTTGACCTCCTCCTCAAAAGATTCTTTCATTACCCACCATGCCTCAAACCAGAATCTCTTTGGCCTCAAAACAAAACATTTCACTTCCAATTGAATAAAAAGGGGATAATGATTAGAAAACTAGTGTAGGAGATGGCGAATCATTAAATTCAGAAACAAAGCCAACATATCTGCATTCGCCACTCCCCTATCCAATCTTTCCCTAATATTTGTCTCTGGAAGATTTCCCTTTTCCCAAGTGAACCAAGTCCCAGAATATCCCACATTTGTTAACGACATTCTTCTAATACTCCTCAAAAGGCTTCTCTTCTAATCCCAAGGTAACCCTCCATCATTTTCAAAAGAATACATGATCTCGCTAAAATCCCCACATACCAACCAAGGGAGGTCTTGTAGATGCCCTAAGTTTTTCAATAAGTTCCACGCATTACTCCTACCCCGCACATTAGGGGCACCATAGAAACCTGTAAAACTTCACTTTTTGTTATCCTCTAAATCCTGAACTACAATATCAATATGACTCCTTAAATAACTTTTAAGGGAGACTTCTACATTTCCTTTCCACACCATACTTAACCACCTCTCGATCCATCAAACAAGACATCAAAACCATTCAAGAAATGACACCTTCAATGAATATTTTCCATTCTCCTATTATTTAATTTAGTCTTCATAAATAAGACTATTTGGGGATTATACTTCTTCAGCATATGCCAAAGCCTTCTTATTACCCATGGGCTCCCCAAACCCCAGACATTCCAACTTAGCATTTTTATTATAACCGGTCGGCTTGCCTCTTGGAAGTCGCCGATATAATATAAAATCTTTTCATCGGTCACTTTCCTCTAACTAATACTAACCTTTCCACTGTAGAATCACCTAGGCTCCTAATTTCCTATCGAGGCCTCTTGTTCCCATCTCCGCCTTCAATTGTCCTCTCTTGTACATCTTGTTCCATATTAATCTGACCTAGAATTTGCGTCTCTTCCCAAATTTTTCCCAAAAAATTCCTCATATCTATTTCCAGATTTAACCGCAACATCGGATTTACTCGAACCAAACACTATTCATAGCAGTAACTCTCCTAGATTGCACTCGAAGGGATAAATCCCACCCCATGTCTACAGTTTCTTCCCCTTTGAACGTTTGAATTTGACAAAAAAGAATCGTTATGCCCCAATCACCCACAATTGAAACAAAACATTGTTAATCTCTCATATTTAAAGCTAACATACGTGCAGTTTCAGGATGCTAACATAATCTTCTTCTTTCACTTCAGAGATCTCCTCACATTCAATTGAACCCTAATTCATAAAAAATTTCGTACCCGCTACTTAGACTTTTAGAATCGTATTCTAAAATTTTACTAATGAAATCACCCAATTGTTTGGCAACAAATTCTAATAACAATATTGGAGGTAACTCATGATCTTGCACCCAAAAGGTTGAAAAGACCAACAAAATCTTCATCGGGTCTTCCTCATTTTCCAAACAATGGAACACCAATAGATGATTGTGAAAAGTCCAAGGTGCTTCGTTTAGAACCCGATCCATGTCCATTTTATGAAAAAATCAGAATAAAAATCTCTTATCACCTATAATCGAAATCTGGACGCCCTTTACCAGATGCCAAACATTCGTTATAGTACTCTTCATTGCCAGAAAAAGGACAATACTAGCTGTCGAAACCATTTTTAAAAAAAAAACAAAAATTTTAGGTTGTCGACTTTAAAAAATGAAAATTGGGAGTCGCCACCAATCTTTTTATTAAGGTGTGATTGGATCACCTAAAAACGACTTTGGTCTACGAGTTTTAGAAAAATAGGTTCAGGAGTCCGTTACGTACGAGGAAGGATTAGCACCCTCGTAACGCCCAAAAATTGGTACTAAGTTGATTCATCAGCGTCTTAATGTCGAAAATTTAAAAATATGATCCTTAGCAGAACTTAAAAGGCTACGTATTAAGACCCTTATTATTTCAGAGAAAGAAGATACCACACCCAATGCGTTAGGGCACAGCATTCTAATTTTCCCCCAAAAATGAATTGGGCCAAAATACTTATACAATAAAACTTTAAAAGAACATCCACTTATCCAAGATTTAAGAAATCACACCCAATACGTTAGGGCACGATCCCTTTAGAATCTCAAACTCGGAATATTTCCTTTACTTTAAAAGAACATCCACTTGTCCAAGATTTAAGAAATCACACCCAATACGTTAGGGCACAATTCCTTTAAAATCCCAAACTCGGAATATTTCCTTTATGATTTTTAAAAAAATCTTCATTTCGAGAAATCAATGCGTCACATCCAATACGTTAGGACACAACGTGTTGAATTCCCAATAATGGGCTCTTATTTTTTGTTAAAGAGAAATGCTCGATTGTTAGATTTAACGAAGAAAATCGGAACCCAATATGTTAGGGCTCAATTTCCTTGAAAATCATAAATACGAACATTATCTCAATTTTAAAAATTTTATATTTTTAAATTTGAGTAAAAGAAAATGATGTAACGTTATATTATATGTACAAATGTTATGATGATAAATACAACAATGATAAATACATCAATGACATAAATAATATAAACAAATGAATGGGCTAAATAAAAACAATAATTCATGACATGCAAAATATTAGATATAAACACAATTATACGATGAATGAGGAAAAACAAACAAAATAAATAAAGATCAAGACATATAATATACACATGGAAGTTATGAAGATATAAATATAATTTACAAATAAAATTTTGGGTTATAGAATTTATACATATATATAATACATAGTATACTTATGAAAATAAAGAAAATATAATTATATGTACATATATAAAATAATAAAAAGGGTGTGTTTTAAAAGGAAAAGTGAGTATTTAATCATTTTAAAAATCATAAATATATACATATAAAGATGAAAATAATCATTTAAAAAATATAGGAAAAATATTCGTTAAAAATAAATATATACACGTACATATAAAAGGAATATATATAGATAAAAAACAATTAAATAATGAGTACATTAATATATATATATATAAATGTGAGAAAATATAAGTTTAAAAGAATGTGCATAAAATATACATGTATAGATTTTAAAAAATAAAAATAAAAATAATGATTTCGTTATTAATTAATAAAATAAATGAAAAGAACAAAAAAAGAAAAGAAAAACTAAATTGAATTGCAATAAAAAACTGGGTAAATCCAAAATAAATAAAAGTAAAAGGATTAATTTGAACGCGCGAATTACATAGAGGGGCTGGAAGGGAAATTTTCCCTTCTCCTCTAAAACGACGCCATTCAACTTAGACCCAATTGAAATAAAAATAAATAAAAGGATAAATTAAGAAAAATAAAAAAATTAATTACAAAAACATTAAAAGGAGGAGGGGCTAAATAAAATAAATAAATAAAATTCGCAGTGGTATCACCTTCTCCCCTTTTTTAAAATCGTAAATAAGTAAAAAAATAATCGAAAGAAAAAAATAGTAAGCCACCTTTAAAAAACTGCCAATCGTTCCTTTTTTTTTATTCCTCTTCTTCCTTTTCTTTCTTTTTTTTTTACAATGAAGGGAGAGGCATCTATTTATAGCTGAGCCTCCCCAAATCTAACGGTACAGATCAATTACATCAACGGCCAAGATTAAAGGGTATCTACAAATTAAATCTCTAAGATTACAAAATCATATCTTCTAAGATTGTATATATCATATCTAAGATTGCACATATCATATCTAAGATTGCATATATCATATCTAAGATTGCATATCATATCTAAGATTGCATATCCTAGAAAATTATGCTTCCATATGTGAGCCCGGGCTAAAATTGGGTATTACAGCTGCCCCTCTTTGCTCGTTGTCGTGTAACAGGAACGGAGCAAAGACTTTAGAAATGGCCAATTTTTGCCCGGTCACGCTGGATCTTGGTGCTCTTATTCTTCAAGCAGCCTCATTCTCTCCTATTGCATCTTCAGAAGTATAGGAATTTGGTGCTTCGATCCACTCCATTGCTATGTTGGGGAGATAGAACTTGTACATTATAGCTCCTCAAAAGAACAAAATTTGCTATCTTCGATCTTCTTCACGCCAATACATGAAGACAATATCTGCTTTCTTCGATCAACTTCGCCACCAGTATGGGAAGACAAGATCTACATCTTCGATCCACTTCACTACCAATATAGGAAGACAGGATCTGCTATCTTCAATCTACTTTACGCCAATACATGAAGACAAGATCTGCTTTCTTCGATCTACTTCGCCACCAGTATGGGAGACAAGATCTGCATCTTCGATCCACTTCCTACCAATATAGGAAGATAGGATCTGCTATCTTCGATCTACTTCACGCCAATACATGAAGACAAGATCTGCTTTCTTCGATCTACTTCGCCACCAGTATGGGAATACAAGATCTACATCTTTGATCCACTTCGCTACCAATATAGGAAGACAGAATCTGCTATCTTCGATCTACTTCATGCCAATACATGAAGACAAGATATGCTTTCTTCGATCTACTTCGCCACCAGTATGGGAGACAAGATCTGCATCTTCGATCCACTTCCTACCAACATAGGAAGACAGGATCTGCTATCTTCGATCTACTTCACGCCAATACATGAAGACAAGATCTGCTTTCTTCGATCTACTTCGCCACCAGTATGGGAAGACAAGATCTGCATCTTCGATCCACTCCCTACTAATATAGGAAGACAGGACCTGCTATCTTCGATCTACTTCACGCCAATACATGAAGACAAGATCTACTTTCTTCGATCTACTTCGCCACCAGTATGGGAAGACAAGATCTGCATCTTCGATCCACTCCCTACTAATATAGGAAGACAGGACCTGCTATCTTCGATCTACTTCACGCCAATACATGAAGACAAGATCTGCTATTTTTAACCTGCTCCACTGTAATTTCAGGGAGATAGGATTATCGGCTTTAATCTGCTCCACTGCAACTTCGGAGAGATAAGATTTTCCATCTTCAGTCTGCCTCACTGCAACTTCAGGAGGATAAGACTTGCTTACTTAGTCTGCTCCACTGCAACTTCAGGGAGATAAGACTAGATGCGATCTGCTCACTGCAACTTCAAAGGGATAAGATCTGTGATTTTAATCCGCTGCACTACAACTTCAGGAAGATAGGATTATCGGCTCTAATCTGCTCCACTGCAACTTCAGGGATATAAGATTTGCCATCTTCAACCTTCTCCACTGCTGCTCAGGGAAACAAGGCTTGGTGGCTTAAATCTGCTTCCCACTATCTTGGAAAGATAAGATTCGCTGTCTTCGATCTGTTCTACTACTGCTTAGGGAGATAAGATCTACAATCTTCAACCTTCTCCGCTGCTGCTCAGGAAGACAAGCTTGGTGGCTCAAATCTGCTTTCCACTATCTTGGAAAGATAAGATTCACCGTCTTCGATCTGCTCCACTACTGCTTAGGGAGATAAGATCTACAATTTTCAACCTTCTCCGCTGCTGTTCAGGGAGACAAGGCTTGGTGGCTTAAATCTGGTTCCCACTATCTTGGAAAGATAAGATTCACCGACTTCGATCTGCTCTACTACTGCTTAGGGAGATAAGATCTACAATCTTCAACCTTCTCCATTGCTGCTCAGGGAGACAAGGCTTGGTGGCTCAAATCTGCTTCCCACTATCTTGGAAAGATAAGATTCGCCGTCTTCGATCTGCTCCACTACTACTTAGGGAGATAAGATCTACAATCTTCAACCTTCTCCGCTGCTGCTCAGGGAGACAAAGATTGGTGGCTTAAATCTGCTTCCCACTATCTTGGAAAGATAAGATTCGCCGTCTTCGATCTGCTCCACTACTACTTAGGGAGATAAGATTTACAATTTTCAACCTTCTCCGCTGCTGCTTAGGGAGACAACGCTTTGTGGCTTAAATCTGCTTCCCACTATCTTGGAAAGATAAGATTCACCGTCTTCGATCTGCTCCACTACTGCTTAGGGAGATAAGATCTACAATCTTCAACCTTCTCCACTGCCGCTCAGGGAGACAAGGCTTGGTGGCTCAAATCTGCTTCCCACTATCTTGGAAAGATAAGATTCGACGTCTTCGATCTGCTCCACTACTACTTAGGGAGATAAGATCTACAATCTTCAACCTTCTCCGCTGCTGCTCAGGGAGACAAGGCTTGGTGGCTTAAATCTGCTTCCCATTATCTTGGAAAGATAAGATTCACCGTCTTTGATCTGCTTCGCTGTCGGTGCAGGAAGGCAAAATCTGCTATTTTTACTGATCTGCTCTCTGGGGAACATGACCTGTATAATGAACCTAATTATGCCTAATGATTAGGATGGCATGATCAAAATGAATCAAATGCTCCTAACTAGACATGTATGGTGTTTGCATGAGTGTAGAATGTTTTTTTTTTAGAATGATCCTTTTTTTTATCACTTAGGTTATCATTGCTCGAAGTTTATTAAGGTCTTGTCTTCAACACCTTCCTTCTTGGCTGGCATCTCCAATGAAACACTTAATCAAATTGCCCCCACTATGAAGTTCGAAGTTCAATCCTCTAGGACACAAAATTTAGACCATCCTTCTCTCATTGTGATCCAAGGGTAGAAAAATCTGGCTTTCTCTCAATCCTTTCCTATTGTAATTCAATGATACAAAATGTGGAACTCCTTGGTCCTTTACACCATTCCCAGGGTGTCGTACCAAAGGCTCACACACAAATGAAGGCTTTCTTCTCCGAGGAAACCTCTTTCTATTGTCTGTGATCATTGCTTGCTTGTTTATTTAAGCCTTGTCGTCAACACGACATATTATCATCAATGTTTTTGATAATAAGATCCAAAGAGAAAGTCCTAATTTAGACTCTTCCTTTTCAAATTTCCAACCTTTGAACATGGTGTGTTCTAAACAACAGTCCTGTTTCAGGTTCTTGTATTGTTTAAAAACTTCTAGAGTAATATGCAGAACTTCCCTTGTGAAAGTTTTATTAGTCTATTAATCATTATTCCAATGCAACATGCTTGCAAAAAGGGTATAACAATGGATGAGAATACAATTGGTTCTAAGCATAGCTTGAAAGGAATAGATTATCAAAAATAAGGATAACAAAGAAATTGATTGAGAATGTGTATCTTGGAAAAGAATGAGGTATTCCAAGAATAACAAATTCAATATAAGTAGTATGGAAATTGGGTGCCCCAGATATCGCAGCTTGAACTTCTCTGTACAAACTTTCTGAAGACCCTTCTGAGTTTGACATGTGTTTGAGAGATCTACAGTACTCTGTCGATGCCTCAAGATGTTGTCTACTCTTTCCCGTTGGTTCGAGTATAACTAGATTACCACATGCCCCCATCTGGTCAAAATTTGAACTACTCTGATCACCGCTTGCCCCATTCTAATCAATATTTGAGCCGCCCTTTTCGGGTTTTCAACTCAAATCCCCTTTGGTCTCAAGGCACCCTTTGTGGGTTTTCACCTTGGCCTCTCCATTTTCTTTCTTCTTTTCTTTTTCTTTTTTTTTCGAAATAATTTTGATTGAATCTGAACTCATAGGATTAGGTATGTCCTTGTTATCCCTTCTGATCAAAATCAACACTTTTCCAGATAAGGCCTTCAACATAAGGCATTTCCATCTTGGATAAAATTCTATTTGTATGGGAAATATCCCCTTCAATACCAGGTCCCTCTCAAGGAGTTCTCTAGGGTGGACCTTTTTTTGTGAGCTCGCATCATTTTCTTTTGGCGCATTTGACCATGATGAATAACTTTGAACATTCATCTTCAATTAGATCTAAAAACTCAAAGTGAAAGAATTTTGTCTTCAATAGGCAAAACCACGATGGGCCCAAGAGAAAGTCATTGCCCCAGCAAAGTAGTTTTTTTTCTTCTTTGGGCAATATGGCATTAATCGTGAACAGACTGCAAACTTTTGATATTGTGCTGTTGTTCAAATTTAGTATATTGTCAGATATGATCCTTTTGGCGTTCCATATGATTCTTCAAGAATTGACATACGAAGCAGCTTCCATACATTTAGTAAAGTAATTAACGATCACAAAGATGAATTGATGACCATCAGACTCTTTTGGCGAGATCAACCAAATGACCTCCATGCCCCACATAAGGAGAAGTCATGTACCCTGATAATTCTTTGTAGGGTGAGATCCATTTTCCGACTTGTTCTACCATCCTTAACAGGTCCAGAAATAGGCTATGATCTATGACATCTTCAAAGTTATGAGATCCCTCTAAACACATGTCTCGCTCAGAAGGAGATTCTGAGTCAGTAGCAGCGTCACTCATGTCATTGATATCTGAGGACCCATAGTAATTGCAAAAGAATATACAAAAGAATGTGTGAATTTACGAATGATTATTTATACAATATAATTATGAATGAAAGAATGATGTGGAAGAAAATCCAAAAGAATGAAAGAATAATTACTCGCAAAGAATGAAAAAAATATTGGTTCAAATGCAAAGATGTATGTTATTAGAATAATGATGTTCAGACATGAGTCTATTTCACAAAGGAATTCCTATCATTTTTAGGCTAAAAGCAACAAGAATGTTCTGAACATTACTCTAAACAAGCTCTAAAGACTACAGAGATTTCTTCCACAATCCAATTACTTAGAACACTCACAAATTTTATAAGGGCAGACATCTAACAAGGTACCTTTTCAATTGTGTCTCCGTATGTGAACACTTCTCAACACCTCTTCATATATTGCATTCATACCATTATCAATCATGATTGGGTAGCGAATTTTCTGCATTAGATGAGTCATCCAACTTGACAATACCCATGTTGATGAATTTTTCAACTTGCTTTTTGAAGGCAATGCAATTCTCTATTGAGTGCCCCGTAATTCCTGCATGATAATCGTATTGTACACCTGTGTCGTACCATTTGGGATACGGGGGCTGTGGAGATTTCACATGTAAAGGAGCAACAACATGCGCATTGAATAAGCTTTGATACAGCTCCTTGTACGACATTGGAATTGGCGTGAACTGGAGCTTTTCAGTACCTGGCTTCACATGTGATTCTTGCTTTAAAGAAACCTGATGGCTGGTGGTTTCTGTCTTTAGACGGCCCACAGCGATTGGTCTTGAGTGGCCCTTGTTATATCTGCCTTTATTTTTCCCCTTATTCATTTTCTTCCTTGAGGCTTTTATAGTATCTGGGTGCTCTACCTTCACCTGTTTTATTTCTGATGAATTGTCAAGAGCAACAGGATTGGATTTTGAGTTTGTCAGGCGATATACTGGTGTCGATGTACCAGTCAGATATTGTCGGGATCTGATAGTAAAGAGTGCCTCTTGTGGACATGCGTCTGGTTGGGCCTGGACACTTATCAAGGTAAAATCTGAAGAATATATAGGGTCCTCATTATCATCCCCAAAGTGAGCCGCTGGGTTTTTCCCTTTACCCAATAACTGGGTTAGCTGGCTCATATTTATTTGGAATTCTAGCATCTGATTCCTCATTTCTTGTTGAAATTCAGTCAATTGCTCTTGCATCTGTATTTGCATTTGCTCTATTCTCTCCAATCTTTGGTCCATGCCTCTTGACTTTGCTCGGGTACTATAACGGTGTTCGATTGATTGGTTGGTTTCCAGATTAACTGAGGAATGATGTAAATTAATTAGAATCTTTTAATGTTTTTAAATGCATATGAAGTAATGCAATGCATGAATGCAAAAAGACGTCAATTTTGATTCAATTCCATATAAGAAAACCTTACTAGAAAGCAAATTTCTTTACATAAAGCGAATTACAAATAAGACTTTGCCCTAGTACCCAGAACTCTGATCTTCCTAAGTAACAAAACTAATTCTTGCCCCTGATCCGATTCTAATTCATACTTCATACTCAAAGATGTCACTGTCATCGCTAAAATATGTACGTAATCGCCTACTTCTAATCTAGACCACGACTTCCTTCATAAGATGATATCTGCTCCTAACTTGACTCGAAAGTGGTGGAGCTGTTCATTATTACTACTTTCGCTTATGCTCAAGTGCTTGATCTGGATCTCACAATTTTGTAGCACCGCTTTCTAGCTCTTCCAAGGAATGCACTTGTCATCCCTCTTTGCTTAACTCGTGCAAATGACCCACTACTCACTCATCCCTCGTTATACCTATCGCCTTCTTTGAAAAGGTTGGCACATTTACCGCTCTCGAGTAAACTCTATCCACTTGAAATTTTGAATATCGGAGTAAAGCCACATATTTTCTATCGTAGGTACCAAATCGACATTCCCAAACGTGAAGCAATCAGTAAGGGATTCCAAAATCTGGCGAGGGCTCAAACAAATGTTTGTCTACCTTCACATCAAGCAAATAAGGCAAGTCCCCATAATTGTCGTAAAATAACCGCCTAGCCTCATTATTCCATTGATTCCAAATTTCTTTCAACTCCGCAAATTGTTTTGAGTTACATCGATGCGAGTAAAATCCCATAATTTCGATACATACCCATCGGCCAAAGCTATCACCCTTTTCTTGTCGCGTTGTTTCGCACCAAGTTCGAACAAACCGCATTGTCCTCCACTTTATCAAGAAACCCTTTTTCCATGTCAAGCTTTCTATCTAGCAACCGAATCGAATCGACGCCTTTTATGATGAAATGAAATGCCATGTCATGCAAACAAAATAAAACACAAAAGGTCAGTGTCATATAATAATATAAAATATAATCAAGAAACAGTAAAATACCTAATCGGATGTCTACTAGGGTTCAGTATAGTTCTACCTAGGGTGGATTCCTAAGGTTCATTATATGAAGTTTGGCTTCTAGGGTAAAGGTACCCGAACCAGCAGATTCCTCCATCCTCACTCATTATAGGCTCATATGGATCGAGTTCGGTTCAGGGGAATACATTTCCCTATGGCTGCACGGAGATGAAAATCTCACGAAGACATAGGTACGGATGTATCCCGGAAGCAATCCACTACCCTACACGGAGGTGAAAACCTCACGAAGGCATAACTTCTCACTCCCACTTAAAAGGGTAAAAATGTTCAACTCATGAAATGTATAATGCAAACAATATTTAAGGAATAAGATAATGAATGCGAAAGGATGTTATGATTTTTTTAAAAAAAATATTGTTCTCGACCGTAAGACAAAAATTAGTCAACTTTGTGGCTCGACTCTCTTCTTTTTTTAAAAAAATTTCCCCAGTGGAGTCGCCAAACTGTCGAAACCATTTTTTAAAAAAAACAAAAATTTTAGGTTGTCGACTTTAAAAAATGAAAATTGGGAGTCGCCACCAATCTTTTTATTAAGGTGTGATTGGATCACCTAAAAACGACTTTGGTCTACGAGTTTTAGAAAAATAGGTTCGGGAGTCCATTACGTACGAGGAAGGATTAGCACCCTCGTAACGCCCAAAAATTGGTACCAAGTTGATTCATTAGCGTCTTAATGTCGAAAATTTAAAAATATGATCCTTAGCAGAACTTAAAAGGCTACGTATTAAGACCCTTATTATTTCAGAGAAAGAAGATACCACACCCAATGCGTTAGGGCACAGCATTCTAATTTGCCCCCAAAAATGAATTGGGCCAAAATACTTATACAATAAAACTTTAAAAGAACATCCACTTATCCAAGATTTAAGAAATCACACCCAATGCGTTAGGGCACGATCCCTTTAGAATCTCAAACTCGGAATATTTCCTTTACTTTAAAAGAACATCCACTTGTCCAAGATTTAAGAAATCACACCCAATACGTTAGGGCACAATTCCTTTAAAATCCCAAACTCGGAATATTTCCTTTATGATTTTTAAAAAAATCTTCATTTCGAGAAATCAATGCGTCACATCCAATACGTTAGGACACAACGTGTTGAATTCCCAATAATGGGCTCTTATTTTTTGTTAAAGAGAAATGCTCGATTGTTAGATTTAACGAAGAAAATCGGAACCCAATACGTTAGGGCTCAGTTTCCTTGAAAATCATAAATACGAACATTATCTCAATTTTAAAAATTTTATATTTTTAAATTTGAGTAAAAGAAAATGATGTAACGTTATATTATATGTACAAATGTTATGATGATAAATACAACAATGATAAATATATCAATGACATAAATAATATAAACAAATGAATGGGCTAAATAAAAATAATAATTCATGACATGCAAAATATTAGATGTAAACACAATTATACGATGAATGAGGAAAAACAAACAAAATAAATAAAGATCAAGACATATAATATACACATGGAAGTTATGAAGATATAAATATAATTTACAAATAAAATTTTGGGTTATAGAATTTATACATATATATAATACATAGTATACTTATGAAAATAAAGAAAATATAATTATATGTACATATATAAAATAATAAAAAAGGGTGTGTTTTAAAAGGAAAAGTGAGTATTTAATCATTTTAAAAATCATAAATATATACATATAAAGATGAAAATAATCATTTAAAAAATATAGGAAAAATATTCGTTAAAAATAAATATATACACGTAGATATAAAAGGAATATATATAGATAAAAAACAATTAAATAATGAGTACATTAAAATATATATATATATATATATATAAATGTGAGAAAATATAAGTTTAAAAGAATGTGCATAAAATATACATGTATAGATTTTAAACAAATAAAAATAAAAATAATGATTTCGTTATTAATTAATAAAATAAATGAAAAGAACAAAAAAAAAAAAGAAAAGAAAAACTAAATTGAATTGCAATAAAAAAAACTTGGTAAATCCGCAAATAAATAAAAGTAAAAGGATTAATTTGAACGCGCGAATTACATAGAGGGGTTGGAAGGGAAATTTTCCCTTCTCCTCTAAAACGACGCCGTTCAACTTAGACCCAATTGAAATAAAAATAAATAAAAGGATAAATTAAGAAAAATAAAAAAAATTAATTACAAAAACATTAAAAGGAGGAGGGGCTAAATAAAATAAATAAATAAAATTCGCAGTGGTATCACCTTCTCCCCTTTTTTAAAATCGTAAATAAGTAAAAAAATAATCGAAAGAAAAAAATAGTAAGCCACCTTTAAAAAACTGTCAATCGTTCTTTTTTTTTTATTGCTCTTCTTCCTTTTTTTTTTGTACAATGAAGGGAGAGGCATCTATTTATAGCTGAGCCTCCCCAAATCCAACGGTACAGATCAATTACATCAACGGCTAAGATTAAATGGTATCTACAAATTAAATCTCTAAGATTACAAAATCATATCTTCTAAGATTGTATATATTATATCTAAGATTGCATATATCATATCTAAGATTGCATATCCTAGAAAATTATGTTTCCATATGTGAGCCCGAGCTAAAATTAGGTATTACACTAGCAGTAAGAAAACACCCTACCAAACATAAATCCACCCCTATATTCTAAGATTCAAAATTCCCTTGAACTCACAAAACCTCTTCCTCTTTGTCGTCTAAAGACAAATCGGCCAAGCCATTTTCCATAATCCAAAATGCCTAAATTCCAAATAGATCACCCATTGTATTCTAATGTGTCGTTATCAAAGTATCTTTTAAAGATCTTACACTTAAGAAAAAGAAAAAGCAAAAAAACCTTAATTGTGCTAGAGCAGCTGACAGAAACGTGCTAGAGTAGACTTAACCAAAAAGTATAATTATTTCTAAATAATCATCAACTTTAAAAAAAATTATTTTTAAATTTAATTTATCTTTTAATTTTTTTTGAAAAAATATTATCCACTCTGAGGATGTGATGAATTCTAATAAAAATTGATTTGGTTTCGTTTTGACTTCCTTTTTCTTTAATGTTTTTGACTTGATTTTGATTGAAATATTCATGGGTGCAGAAAGTTGGATTGGTTTGCATTTGAGTGTTAACTTTTCAATCTTAGATAGGTTTGGTCTGATCTATTTTATTATTTTAAAAATAAAAAATAGTTTTATATTATTATTTTTATATTTAATTATAAAATATAAGGGCGTGTTTTAAATTAAAATTTAAGTACTGAAAAATTAAGTATTGAATTTATATTAGAAAATTATTTGATAAATTATTAAATATAAGTACAGAATATATTTTTGTTATTTGATAAAAGTAAATATTGATTTTGAAAATTATTTATTTTTAATTTTAATTTTATTAATATAATATTTTATATTATTTTGAATAGTTTTGAATGAAAGATAAATATATTAATTTGATTATTTTATTTTTAAAAAATATAATTTATTTCAATTTTTAATAAAATAAAATTGAGTTAATTTTTTACATTAAGTGATAAATAAATAACTACCTACTTATCTTATTCAATATTTTTTATTGTAAATTTTATATTAAATAAAAATTAAAATGGTTATAAAACACATTTAAATTAAATGTAAATTTTTTAATGATTTATTAAATAGACCTTAAATAAATTTATTAATTTTTTTTTTCAAATGGTAAAACTATTGTGCGATACCTAAAGATGGAATTTTTTAAAACCGAACGTGGGTTCCAACAGAACACTTGTCATATTGATACGGTCGGCGCGGACTTTTATTTTGTTTGATGAAATTGGTTAGTAAGTACATGAAAGAGTAGTTACCAACAGGGATTTAAATAGTTGTCCGTTTTCGGAATAGCGGCCGTTACATAGCGATAGCGGCTCCGACCGAAACTGCAATTGCTGAAAATAGCAGTGTGAAGCGGAGTCACACCGATAGCGGTGGATCGCGGCCGCAATTTAACGGGTAACGACCAATTGTGGCAATAACGGTCAGCTATTCCCGTTATTTTTCGTTACAGTAAATTAAAAAAAAATCATCTCTTCTAAACAAAAATCAACAAAAACACTGAAACACAGTACAACAAAAGAGAATATATTCCCTTACTTGCAAAATCAGGGGGTTTTCAATCAAAAAAAGTAAAAAGTAGTCCAAATAAACAAGAAAAAGCAATCAAAGATTCAAAACTCAACAGCAATAGAAAATATAAAATCCTATTTCTCATACCCAGGGATCGTGAATACTGAATACCTCAACAAAACAAGCAGCAAAAGCACTACAAAGAAAAGTTTTAGCGAAAGAAAACTTAAGATCTGCCATTAGGAACTGAAGATGAGAAATGGGTAGCACTTAGCAGAGATCTGGGCCAACAAAAAAAAGGGGGAAAAAAGGAAGTTGGTTGAGTAACAGTGAAAGAGGAAAAGAAAATGAAAAGCCGTCGGGGTTGAGTGGGTTTGCCATCAGGGCGTGGATTAGGAGGCGGTAGTGGCGGAAAATTTGTGTGAAAACAGCAAAGGCTGGTGAAAAAAGGTTGAATTTGGTTGATAGGATTGAGAAATTAGAGGAGGATTTAAAGAGCTCCGTTGCCATTATTCGTGTTTTTTCTAGGGCTCTAGCAATTTGAGAAGTTGGGGATTTGATTTCTAATAACAAAGAAAGGTTTGAAACAGCCTATTGAAGAGGTAACCGTTTCATTTCCTTTATATGTTATAAGATTTATAATTTTAGTTTATATGTTATTTTTAATTAATATTGTAATTATGATTTATAATTATAATTATTTATTATTTATTATTATTTTAAAATTTCATAACTTTCATTACTTAGGGTTTGTTTAGGGTTACACACAAAATTAATAAAAATTATAACATCTGTGACAAATAATTCATTGTGCTTTTCTTTATCAAATCCGATAGATGGCTTCAATTCAATATTAGATAAATCTCTATTGATTTTAGTTTGCATAATATGAAAACTTGAATTTCTAAATTTGATCCAATTTGAATTTAAATTTTATTAAGATGGAACAAAACAAACAATTTATACCAAAAACTTTGGAACCAAGTAATAATGGGTTATGGTGTATTGTTATTTTCTAAAAATAAATAAATTATGTATGGATTATGCAATAAATTTAAATTTTCCATGTTATTGATGTTTACTTTTTTTTTGTATTATATTGTTGATAATATAAGTAATGAGTTGGTTATTTTTCTAAATATAATTTTATGTTTCATATATATAAATAAAAATAAAGCATGGCACCACGTGAAGAGTTCCCGACTAAAGGATTGGAGGGTGCAGAAAGTAATGATATAGGTTGGCACTTTGGAACTCCAGTGCCAAATGCGAGAGGAAATATCGTATGTAAACTTTGTGGTAAAGTTGTGAAAGGAGGAATAACATGATTTAAAGAGGACATTGCTCATAAAACCGGCAATGTTGCACCATGCTCTAATGTTACTGGTATGTGATACTCTATTATTATTTTTAAATGTTATTGTAAATTTATCAATAAATATTATATATAATTGATAATAATATAAAGTGTGAATTATTTTTATTTTATTAGTAGTTGTCATTAGAGAAAGTATGATAATATACTGAAAGAAAGCAACACAAAGAAAATAAATAAAAAGAGGAGAAAAGATGAATTCTTATCTCAATTAAGAGGAGAGGAGGATGAGCACGGGGAATTCATTGATGAGGTTTCTGCTATAAGGCAAGCAACTCGAGAAAGTATCCAATCACAACACGAGTGGCATAGAAGGGAATAATTCAGATGAAGTACTGGTGGTTGGGATAACATTTATGAAGAAGGGCGATCTTCTCATGGATCAGCTAGAGAATATCATAGAGAAAGAACAAGTAAATCCATACCAAGTGAGTCTGAGTTTACCTTAGGGGAAGCTATACCTGAATTGGTTAGAAGCAAAAGTTCAAAGCAACCAAAGGTCAGTGACTCTTTTTAAAGAGATTTCGAAGGAAGATAGATGAAGCGGTATCTAAATTTGTAATATATGAAAGACTTCTTTTTCAATTAGCAAGCTCTCCATGGTTGTATAACTTAATTCAAGTGTCAATAGAAGTTGGACAAGGTGTAAAGCTCCCAACACCTTATGAGGTTTCAGATGTGTATTTGGAGTCAGAGTATCAACGAGTTCGTGATTGGGTAAATGGACTAAAGCCTCATTGGAAAGATTTAGGTGCAACTCTAATGTGTGATGGTTGGACCAACAGTTTGAATCAAATGCACATAATTAATTTCCTTGTTTATTGCAGTAAAGGAACCATTATTTGGAAATCGATAGATGTCTCAAGTGTCCGTAGTAGAGATGTTGAATTCTACTACTGTTTGTTAGATTCAGTTGTAGAAGAAATTGGAGAAAATTACATTGTCCAAATAGTGACTGATAATGAGGCAGCAATGAAAGCTGCTGGAAAAAAATTAATGCTGAGAAGAAAACATCTATATTGGACCTCATATGCAGCTGACTGTTTAGATTTATGCCTTGAAGATATTGGGAAAAAGCCCAATGTAGCAAAAGTGTTAGATGAGGCAAAGAAAGTGACTTGCTTTATAGACAATCACATTTGGACTGTTGATTTGATGAAGAAGTATACACAAGGGAAATAAATACTTCGACCTGCTCTTACTCGATTTGCAACTCATTTCATTCAACTTGAAGAGATAACAAGACAAAAGCAAGGTCTGAGAGAAATGTTTAATTTAAAGGTCAGTATTTTATAATTAGTTAATATAATTAATTAAATATAGCAACCTTTAGTGATTTTATTAGTTCCAAATAATTTAAATTATATTATTTTAAAATTTTTCTTATGAATATATAGGAATTTAAAGAATCAAAATGGGGACAAAGAAAAGTCGGGGCTCACTATGAAGCCAAAAAAATTGTTTTGGGAAAATATTTTTGGAAAAAAACCAATGACCTCATAAAAGTTTACGAGCCCTTAGTAAAAGTATTGAGACTTGTGGATAGCGATGAAAAACCAATGATGGCCTTTATTTATGAGGCAGTTGATAGAGCTAAACGAGCAATTCAACAAGATTGTCGATATTTCACAGAGTATGAAAAGATTATTGACAATAGATGGAATTTTATGCATTCCGACTTACATTTAGCTGGTAAGATAAAATGTTTCATATAATTAAGAACTATTTTTATATTTTATTATTTTAAACTTTAGATTATTATTATTTGATGATATTCTTATAAATTATACTTAGGTTATTTTCTCAATCCTCAATTTCAATTTGGGGTGGAGCATTCTGAGAATGTACTAATAGAAACATTAGAAGATACACGATCAGTAATTGAAAGATTAGAACCTTCTCTTGATACTCAAGTCAGAATGATTAATCAGGTTAGATTCAAGTACTATTATTTGTAACTTAGTTACATAATTTGAAATAGAATTTTTATTTTTATTTATGCAGTTGTTACTATTTAGAGATAAACATGAGACATTCGGTACTCCACAAGCACAAAGAGCTTGGAAGCAAATGAATCAGGGTAAACAGTTAATTAAATTATTTAATTAAATTTATATTATTTAATTATATTGTACATTTTGAAGTTATTTTGAAATTTAAATAATATTATGCAGCTGAGTGGTGGATAATATACGGCAAATGTGTTCCCAAATTACAAAAATTAGCAATTAAAGTGCTTAGTCAAACAACTTCAGCATCAAATTGCGAACAAAATTGGAGCACATTTAGTTATATTCACACCAAGGCAAGAAATAGGTTAAAGTATAAAAAACTCGAAAAACTAGTGTTTGCCTATTATAATATGAGGCTTCAGATAAGGCATCAAAAAAGAATGAGCACTGATGATATAAATGCTAGTTTTAATCCTATCAGCCTTGATCATATCTTTGAAGATGTTGATCCACTATCAGAATGGCTTCATGAGAAAGAGAATCCATTGTTAGATGGTGAAAATGTCGGTGTGTTGCCTGTGGATACCTCTGATGATGAAATAGATGTTGATCAATCTCAACAACAAATTTTGTCTCATTCAAGTTCTAGTTCAACTCCAAGTCAGAGTGGCGATGGACCCGATGGTGGTGGTTTAAGTCCAATTGATAAGGATGATGGATATAGTGGTGATAGAGGTGAAATTAGGTCTTCTAGTCAAAATGGAGGAGAATATGGGGTTGGTACCACTGATGGACATTTTCGTGACAGATCAGAGTTTGATGGAAATATGTTTCCTGAACCTAGGAGAGATAGAAGTGAACCTAGAGCTCCATCAAAGGGAAAAGGCAAGAAGCATACTTCTATAGGCTCTTCGTCTGGTAGGAGATCGAGTTCTAGTAACCTTGGGTATAGTGATTCATCTACTAGCACTCAAGGTTTTATCCACCAGAACAACCTTCATATTTTCAACCTTCACATGGTTATCCACAACCATATGGTTATTATCCACCATTTCCTAATTATGGTGTGCCATACCAGCCTCAAATGCATCCTCCACCACCAATGTATCACCCACCTCCACCTCTCATGTATCCTCCTTCTCAAATATATTCTCCATATCAATTATATGAAAACCAAGGTGAAAATGTTACTTTTTTTGGATATATTTTTGGATAAAGGCCAAGAGAATCAAGTCAAGAACACTCCCAAAGTGAAGGTGAAGGATTTGATCTTCCTCGTCATTCCACTAATTGGTGAAAACTAAATCGTACCATTATCATTATTTGTAAGGTATGTTTTTTTTTAAAGAAAACTTTCGTTATTGTTCTTAATTTTGATGATATTAAAACATTTAAAATAATATATATCTTTAGATAAATGAATGAAGTATATTTTATGAAAAGATAATTAAGAATCAAAGCATGTTAAATTATATATGAAAGTAGAATGAGAGTGAGAATAAGTGGTAGGAAATAGGAATAATTAATGAGAATCTATACATTTATCTTTTCCTTTTTCCTTTTGCAAGATAAAATATTTATATCTTCGCCATCTTCAAAGTCACAAGAAATATTGAAGACATCTCTCGTATGAATTTTCAATTCTTTTATCTATAAAACTTTCAAACTTATTAAATATGATAAATGTTTAATATTTTCTTTTTTTACTTTGTTATTAGTTAATATAACATTCTTAGAAAATTAAGTAAATAAATGTAAGAATAATTAATGATTATAAAAGTTGTGTTCTCATATCATATTAATAAAGACTCATAAGTGTTAGAAAACACTCTAAAATCATTAAAATGACTTTTATAATTATAATTATAATTACTATGTTTTACAATAAGTTGTGCGAATTTTAAAAATTCACGATCATGATACCCATGATGACCGCAATAGCATCCGTTATGTCCGCAACTGCGATAAACACAATGCGACTGAAAACGCGACCGCGACCACAATTTAAATCCTTGGTTATCAATATAATTTTATTTTTTGACATGATCCTTGAAATGTGCTAATTTCTTTTCTTTCTTTTTTAAATATATTTACAATTTTATTTGCAAATAACATGATAACTTTGTGAAAAACAAATATGAAAGTCAAGAAACACATAAAACAATAGATTTTAAAAAAGAAAAAGAAAAATGTAGGTAATTTAATGAAGAAAACAACGTCCAAGGAGCCGCTGGCCATTGGTTGCTATTGCAGTGGCATTTGAGTGTGCGCTTACCTCCTATGACACCCAACCTCAAGCTACTAACTACTAACCTATTAGATAAAAAAAGATTTGTAGGGCATTCATAAAAATTGAAGTTTCATTACCCATGGTTATTATTGAAAGAAAAAAGCAATGGGTTGAGTAGTAAAATTTGATAAGTTGATTCAACCGCGGAGACCATTCAGACTTCAAATCCAAGGTTTATTAATTGGCGTTTGGGCGACAATTCCAGGTCAACTGCTAAACCAGGCAATGGGTCAAAAAGGGATTGCCTTGCTTAATATTAGTATGTAGGAACTTTCCCCAAGAAGTCAATGGCTTTAATTGTATAAGACCTCGCAATATGTGGGTCATGCCAGAAACAAGAGAAGGGTGAAATTCCCTCAACCTCATCAAATTGAATATTTAAATACAAGGTGTCCCCATAATATTAGTTGGATCATTTGCTGGCAGATTCTTTTAAGGCAGGCAAATTTGTCCTATTTTTGTGTTTAAGCTAAAAAAATGCTAAAGCATTGCAGGGCCCAAACTAGCCAATGATAGGTCCATGACCATACCTCAAAGTTACTCTTAGGTCAGGAGGCCCAATGTGTAAGCAATTGAAAAATGAAGTGACTATTCTGATAATAATTACAAAGTTGCCTTCTTTCTATTTGGGACTCCATGTACCACCTTCTTTCTCTTACTCAAACCAGGTTTTTGGGTAAACCAAATCATAGCAAGTAAGATGCATAGGTTTCAAAATCGTCCTTTACATGGTGGGTATTCAAAAATAAAATATAAATGCAATAAAATAAAAATATTATGAAGGTATTTATACTAGGAGTTGAATTATATTTTGTCCCATTTATTAAAAAAAATAGATGAATTAATTCTTGTACATTAGATCAAAGAACAAACAACTTATTCTATTAAACATTTCATCTATTTTTATTGTTAAATAGTTTTTGTACATTAGAATAAGGTACACATGTAACTTTCTGGTTATTTTATCAGTCACCAACTTTTAACAATAAAAATGAATGAAATTTTTAACAAAAAAAATTAATTTATCTTTTGATCTATCGTACAAAGATTAACTGTATGATTTATATTTTTCACCAGATTCGCAGATGATTACGTGAGTTTACATCTTGATTTCGGTTTCCTTTGCTCTGGTGTGGTGATTTGATATTTTGAGAAAAGATGTAAGAAGAGTGATGTTTTTGCTCCAAGTCTTGGGTAATGAATATACTAACTCACCACAATTAGCCCAAATCAACTATTCTTCCAAAACCAAGATTTGCTTTAGACGGAGCCCATAAGCAGTTCTTCTCTATTTCTTTTAAAGGTAAACTACATTCGTCACCTAACTATATATATAAATTTTCATTTCAAGTCATTAAACAATAAAAAGTTACAATTTAATCATTAATATTTTCAATATTATTCTTTTTAGTCCCTCAACCGTTAACTCTTACCGAAATGGTGATATGGTGCTAACTAAGATTAATTTAATTTGCCTAAATATGCCATGTGGATTTTATAATTTCTACACAATTTTCTTGTTAAATGAAATTGCGTGTTTTACACCAATAAGAACCATCTCTTTAGCTTCTTTCTCCTTTACCCTCTACTACTCTCTTCAAAGTTGATTGGAAGGTTAAACTAAACCCAGAATCTGACATCCACAAATTTCAAGCCATCGTACCCCCACCACCAGTCGCTCCAAAACTTTGACCCGTAGTAATTTTCACCTAAACTCTTCAAATCCAACCTCTGTTTCAAAGTTATTTTATGCCTAAGTACTCGAAAAGACTAGAAGGAAAACATAAGTTGTGATATAATGATAATTATTGTAAGAGTGCGTGTGCTTGTTTCTAAATTCAAAAATCCTGCAGAGAACAATGAAATATTGATAGAAGAACAAGAAAGTCTAAGACAAAAAAAATGGAACTTCATAATATTAGTCTAAAATATGATTTGGTGCTTCTTCTTCTTCTTTTTTGCTTCACCGTAACTGCATTTTTTTTCTTCGACAACTTATTTACAAATTTTTCTTTTTATGAGCATTAAAGGAGTTAAACGAAACTTGAGGTGAAGATTACTTACTACATTCAATACTATAGTAAATGATATCTCCAAGTTAGCTTAGCAATGAAACTTTTGAAGGTCTAGTCAAATGGTTTAAGAGTTATGATTCGGTTTAGTTGTGAATAATACATAAGGTGGATTTCAAGAGTTTAGGTGAAAATTACTAGGGCTCGAAGCTTTGGATCGACTTGTGGTGGGGGTACGGTGGCCTAAAATTCGTGAGTGTCATATTCTGGGTTTAGTTTAACTTTCTGATCAACTTTGAAGAGAGCAAGTAGAGGGTAGAGGAGAAAGAAGCTGAAGAGATGATTTTTATTCGTGCAAAATACACCGTTTCATTTAACAAGGAAATTATAAAATCCACATGGCATAATTAGGTGGATTAAATTTATCTTAGTTAGTGCCACGACACCATTCCATTAAGAATTAACAAATGAGTGACTACAAAAACAATCTTGAAAAATTTAGTGATTAAATTGTAACTTTTCATAGTTTAGTGATCAAAACAAAAACTTACATATAGTTGAGTGACTAATGTTGTAGTTTGCCCTTTTTTAAACTTCACTAAATTATTAGTAAGTTTATGTTTTGGTTACTAAACTTTAAAAAAGTTACAACATGGACATTGAACTATTCGAAAGTTTTCATTTAAGTCACTGAACTACTCAATAGTTTTTTATTTAAGTTACCAAGCTATTCAGTTTCTTTTTTCTTTAAAGTTTGGCTAACGAGCTTCTAGCAATGATTCGACGATCAGTACAGTGGATTAGTACTCATCATGTAACAACCCGATTTTTCAGTGGTGTCGGAAACAGTGGTTCGAGGCCACCAAGTCCGGTAAGTAAGCTCGTAAATATTATTATTTAATATTTATGAGTCAAATAGAGTTTTAAAAAGGTTTTTGAATTGGTAATTTATATTTTACAATGAATTATTAGGTTCGAGTGGTAAAACTCTAGGTCAAATGGTTTTAGAAAATGAGGTATCAAGACCACATTTCTATAAACCGAGTCGCAAATATTTTTATAAGTATTTACGAGTGTCATTAAGGTGGTATTAAATTTTGTTGAAAAATTTTAACATTTTGATAGTTAATTAATTAAACAGACTAAATTAAAAATATACAAAACTTGTTAATTATAAGAAATAAGTTATTAAATGGTCTAATTAGTAAACAAGGGAGGACTTAAGGAATAAATATACCTAAATGGAAGGGACGAGGTGGCATAACAAGGAAAAATAATAAAATAATGTGAATTAATGGAAAAATTGTAATTTAATTAAAATTAAACATACAAATTAAAAATTGAAAGGCTTCTAGACATTTTCTTCTTCAATTTTCTGTCCAAAAACATCATAGGGCTCCTTGAGCTGATTTTGCATATTTTTGCTTCATGCGAGTCCAATTCTTACCCGTTTCTTGTAGTTTTTATGTTTTTGATATTGTTACAATTAGGTCCAACTAAATCTTACCTCAGTTTTTGATTTTATTAAAAATTTGGAAGTTACTGTTTTTGAATATTAGATGTTTTTGATGAATAAAATGGATTTAGAGCTTTAATTTTGTTGTATGATGATTTGATAAAGTGATTCTGTTAAATATAAATTTTAGAATCAAATTGTGAAAATGTTAAAATATTAGGGTTTGGTAGTAAATTTCTGGTTTATTAACGGCTGTATGATGGCCTAGAATATTTAGATAAATTATTAATTGAGAAAAATTAGTTAATTTGATAGATTAACTAGTTAAGAGATTGAATTGCAAAAGTTGTAAAAGTTTGGGGTAATTATGTAAATTTAAAAATTGAAGGGTATTAATTGTGAAATAAATTGGAACTGAAATATATGCTAAAGAATGAGTAATTTTATATTTTAGATCAAGATCCCGTAGATACTCGTGAAAAAGAAAAAATAGCAGAATAGTCCCTGAACTTTTGCAATTATTACAATTTTAATCCAGGTAAGTTTGTACGATTAAAATTTAATATTTATATAAATCTGATGAATGGCATTATGTATTTATTCTATTGTTGAAAATGAATCATTTTTGGAATTATAATATTGAATTAAATATTCGGGTCGAATGGAACGCATGATTTGAGTACATTCGTTATTTGGCGTATGACGCTATTGAAGGAAGATATCAGTAAATTACCCAAGTAAACCGAGGTTCAACATTTGCTGCGAACTCTCGTGTTTTACTTTCTGTTTAGCTCTTTCGAGCTTCAGTTTAGCTCTTACGAGCTTCTGTTCAACTCTTATGAGTTTCTGTTCGGCTCTTTTGAGCTTCTGTTGGAGTATCTGGAAGGCCCAACTCTTATGAGCTTTTGTTGACGATGTACTCTTATCCGTAAGTCGTTCTTCGATTTGTTAAAGTCTTGGTAAGGTGATTTATTATCGAATTTTAAAAGATATGTTATTCATTTTTGTAACAATTTGTAAACAAATATATTTATCGATTAAAGATGTGATTGACAGGGAATTATCGAGAATGATATTATTATTTGGTTTATTATAGCTAGTTTGGTAAGATTTTTATTTACCCCGTCGAACTTACTAAGCTTCATTAAGCTTATTTGAGTTGTTTAATATCCTTGTAGATTTTTGGAAGGTTAGACGATTGGATCAACACTCAAGTCACACTATCCAGCTTATTTCGGTAGTTTTTGAAACGTTCAATACGGTTTATATGGCATGTATAGGCTTTTGTATGGAATGGATCAAAGTGTGGCTTGTGTTAATGTTATGAATTATATTTTGTTTATAAAACCAACTTATCTATTTTGGTTTGAGAATGAGGCATATTTGTGATGTTGGTATGAATGATAAATGTTTGTATGTATTTAAATTTATGGTGAACTTTAGTAGATTTGTTAGATGGATTAAATAGGTAAGTTTGGACATTTGGTTGACATGCTTATAAGTTGTCATTTGAGGTGCCTAAGAACATATTGGTTGTATGTGATGATGAAGCATCTTAAAGACTTGGATTTAGTTTGATTTGAATGCCTTGTTATGACTTGTCTATGTGTGAATTGTTGAGGCTAGGTTGGTAACAATTTGGGTTAGGAATGTGGCTTGAAAAATGGTCTATTTTCTTCCACACGGGTAGAGACACGAGCGTGTGTTTTAGCCGTGTGTGACACACGGCCAAGTGACATGGCCGTGTGTACCCTGTATTTGTTAAGAATACAAGTCAGTATGCCCACACCGCCTAGCACAAGGGCGTGTGACTTGGCCATGTGACCCAAGTCAGAGAGTTAAATGGGTACGGACACGGGATGAACATGGTCGTATGTCCCTATTTTGAATGCCCACACAGCCTGAGACACTACCGTGTCTCCTAACCGTGTGAGTCACACGCCCTGGCCACACGGCAGTGTGTCCCCTGCAACTTTGAAAATTTTCAATATTTTCTGAAAAACTCTTTGAGTACTCGATTTAGTCTCAACTTCTTTCTAATGCATATATTGAGCCTTGAGGGCTCGTATAAGAAACGATATGTTTGATTCTGATTGGTTTCTGATGTGAATGTAAAATGATATGAAATATCTGTTAATTTAATCTGTAAACTCTAGTAATGCTCCATAACCCTATTTCGGCGATGGATATGAGTTAGGAGTGTTACACATCAATGAGTAAAGGAACATTCCTTACATTTAAGTCAATCTTACGATTAGTGTTGAAGTTCAGAGAAGAAAACTATTTGGATTTTGGTTCACATATTCGTGACGTTAAAAGTAGTTTTGATAAGCTGTAAAAGTAACATATTTTAATCTCATTCTTAATTCCTTTTTGGATGATTAATTATGTAAATTAGTGAATTTGATGCTTCTAATCCTTTAAATTCATGTTTCTATACTTAGGAGAGCATTTGGGAGCGAAAGGAGCAAAAAACGAGCCAAAATCGGACAAATAGAGCTATTTCCGAGATCCATACAGCCTGGGCATTTCCACACGGGCTGACTGCATGCCCATCACACGGGTTGGCCACATGCCCATGTGCCAGCCCGTGTCGATATCGCACCCTGCTTCCCAATTACGTAGAAAAACCCAAGTTTTAGGCTTTCTGAGCCTTCTAAAGTCTATAAATACCAATTAGAAGAAGACCTAAGGGGCCACTTAGAGAAGATTGAAGAAAAAACTCGAAGAACGCTATTGGAATCAACTCAGAAGCGGATCTCCTTCAAGATTGAAGATTTCCATTTAATTTCCTTTGAAGTTTTATTGAATTTCTCTATGTCTTGTTGTTATCCTAACTTTGAGATGTTTCATTCCAGATTATAAACTAAATTCTCTAGATACGTAGGGAAGATGAAACCTATGATAAATCTTATTATTTAATTTTTATTTTTAAGCGTTAAATACTTGATTCTTGTTCTCAATTATGTATGTTTATTTTGTGTTTTAATATTCTTGGGATTTTAGTTAGAAAGTGATTTCAATTAATCAGCCTAGAGTCAGTTGATCTTACTCTCGAAAGAGATATTAACATAATTTAGGAATTTCTACGGATCAAGACACAAGTGAATAAATCATTTAATTTAGATTCAGAATAATAGGTGAAGTCTAGGTGGATTCTTTCTTAGGTATTATCTTTTTCATTGGTTGTTTTCGATTATTTTCTTATTTCATTCTCTATTGCGTTCTTAGTTAGATTAGTTTAGTAATTTTGGATTAAAAATAATCACTCCAATTTGTCAGCTAAATAATAGAAAAACGGTAATTACTAGTACTTTTAGTCCTCATGGATACGATATTCCCTACTTTCTATAACTATACTATTGTTCGATAGGTGCGCTTGCCTTTGTCATAATTAAAATTAGTTTAGTGACCATCAAGTTTTTGGCGTCGTTGCCGGGGACTAAAATATTACGAACACTCGATTTTTATTAATTTAGCCATTTTTTATTTTTATTACATTATTATTATTATTATTATTATTATTCATTCTAATTTTTGTTTTCCTTTATTTGCTTCTGGTAGGTTCCTTTAGTTTATGACTAGAAGAAACCCGTCGGGACCATTATTATTTGACAGTGAGATTGAAAGTATAACTAGTAGAAATCCTAGAGAAGCAAGGCAGAGTCGACAGAGTATAGTGGAAGAGCAAAAGGACGTTATTATTATTACTGTGGAGATGGGTGATAATCAGAATAATTAGCTACCTCCTGCAGTTGCTGCGAATCCTGCAAATCCAAATCTTGCTCTTCGTACTATGTACGATTATGCCATGCCCACTCTAACTGGGGTTGAGTTGAGTATTGTAAGACCCACAATTGCTGCAAATAATTTCGAACTAAAGCCGAAAACTATTCAGATGGTACAACAATTTTTTCAGTTCGATGGTTTACAAGACGAAGATCCAAATACTCATTTGGCTAATTTTCTGGAAGTTTGTGATACTTTTAAGATAAATGGTGTTTCTGACGACGCCATTCACATGTGGTTATTCACTTCTTGTTGAGGAACAAAGCTAAGCAATTGTTGAATTCTTTACCACGAGGTTCTATCACTACATGGGATCTAATGACCAAGAAATTCCTGCTGAAGTACTTCCCACTAGCTAAGACAACTAAGTTTAGGAATGATATCTCTTCCTTCGTGCAAATCGACTTAGAGACCCTATATGATGTGTAATAGCCCGGTTTTAGTTTAATCAGAATAGTGGTTTCATAACCACAAATCTGAGGTTAAAAAATTATTTTAATATTATTTTTGGTATTTAAAACATGTGATTATATATGTGTGAAAGTTTCGTAAAGAAATTTTACTGTTTCAATGCTTAATTCGATAAAAAGGACTAAATAGCGTAAAGCGTAAAAGTTGTGTTCTATAAGCTAAATGTGTCTAATTGCTATAGAAAATTAAAGTAAAGGTCCTTAAGTGGTAAATAGGCCATTTGTGAGTTAGTGGATGACAGTGGAGTGGCATTTGGTGTAATTACTAATGTTTTTAATGGTAAAATAGTAAATAAGTAAATTAATGATAAAATAAATAAAACCAAAGCTAAAATTGTGTCCATCTTTTCTTCATTGGCCAAATATTGAAGAAGAAAGACACCATTGATGAACACTTAGGGTTCAACATACACATAGCTTGATTAAGGTACGATTTGAGCTCGATTTTTGATAATTTTTTACGTTTTTGAGATCGCTGCTTCGTGTTCTAGCTAGCCCATGCCCTAATTTTTGAATTGGTTGATGAATTTGTGAGTTGCCATTGATGATAGCTTGATGTTTTTGAATGTTGATGATGGAAAATGAATAATTGTTGATAGATTAATATGTTTTGTAAAGTGATTTTTGACAAAAAATGTCAAAAAGGGATTAAATTGTGAAATATGCAACTTGAGTGGTTGAAATGTGAAATAAATGAAAGTTTTTGGCTGTTAGGGGCACTATAGTAATTCAGGTAAGCTTGGGTTATATTGAATTGTGTGAATTTTGTGTATTTGTGAAATAGGGACTAAATTAAATAAATGTGAAACTTTAGGGGCTAAAGTGAAAAAATGTTCAAATAGGTATTGTTGGATGAAATTGAATGAATAGGTGATTAAATGAGTTAAATTTGAATTCATATAGATCAAGAAAGAAAGAAATCAAATTTAGATCGGGGGAAATCAAAAGTTGACGAGTAGTTGATCCGATCTGTTCGTTTCCTTACGAGGTAAGTTCATAAGTAAATAAATGTTTTTGAATTCAAAGGTATATGTTTTATATATTTTCGAATTGTTATGAACATTTGATGACTAGTTTCGTGCATGAATTGATTTAATTACGAAGTCAAAAGCTCCGAATGAATCTTAGGAAATGTATAGGATACTGATGTCATGATATTATGACTTCCGAGGTGTGATTTCGTGTAAGACCATGTCTGAGACATTGGCATCATATATGATTCGTATAAAACCCTGTCTAGGACAGTGGCATCGATATGCATTAACATGTAAGACCATATCCGAGATATGGCATTGTACGAGCTTTATATGATTTCCGTGTGTTCTTAACAATTTCGAATGTGAATTTGAGCTAAATGGTTCAGGTATGTGTGAAGTTTATATTTTAATGAAATAATAAGGTAATTTTAGTACTTAATGGGATAATATGAATTTATATGAGACAGTTAAATGTATATGTGTTTGAGATTTATTTAAATTCGACCTAGTTGAATTGAATTATAAATATCATTGAGATGATTTATTTGCTTATGGCTTACTAAGCTTCCAAAGCTTACTTTGTGCATCCTTCCATTGTATTATAGATATATAAAGCTAGCTCGAGCTCAGGGATCGTCAAGGATTATTGTCACACTATCAATCGCCATTTTGGTATTTTGAAAGCTTGATATTATGACATATGGCATGTATAGACTATGGCAAATTTTGAATTGTATATAAGTTGCCATGCGAAATGGCTTGTTAGAGATACTAATTTTTATGTATATTCAGTCATGTCATAAGCTCTTTTGGGAAGTATGTTTCGAGGTATATATGCATGATAATGTTTGGTTATAAGATTCAGCTTGAGTAATAATTTAGTTGGTGGATATGTTTTGTTATAATGTAAAATGATTCGATGTATGTTAGTTGGTTCGAAATTTGAATAGTAGGATGGTTATGAATTGGTTAAATTTTAGTGTATGAATTGTATTGTAAAATTGGTTTGCACGGAAGAGAAGTATGGTTTGTATATGAGATATGATTAGTAGACATGAATTGTGATAAATGACTATGTTAGACTGTGTTGTGTTAGGTAATGCCTCGTAACCCTAATCCGACGACGGATACAGGTTAGGGGCGTTACATGATGCATGGGAGAGGTATAAGGATTTATTGAGAAGGTGCCTTCACCATGGGTTACCTTTATGGCTACAAGTTCAAACCTTCAACAACGATTTGAATCCCTCAACTAGGCAATTGATTGATGCAGCAGCCGGTGGTACTCTGAACAATAAAACTCCTGAAGCGGCTTTTGAATTTATAAAGGAGATGACACTGACTAATTATCAGTGGCAAGTTATGAGGATGAAGCCAATGAAAGTAGCTGATGTTTTTAACTTAGATGAGGTCACCATGTTATCGAATCAGGTAGAACTTTTAAATAAGAAAATTGATGGTTTATGTGTTTCTATGCAGGTACATCCGGTGATGCAGTGCGATACGAATGGAGGAGGAATGAACAATCCAGAATATTTACCCTACAGTCCTAGCACAGAGAACGAACAAATCAACTATTTGGGTAATAATTCTAGGCCTCAAAATAATCATTACAGTAACACCTATAATGCAGGTTGGAGGAACCATCCCACTTTTTCTTGGGGTAGTCAAGGAAATCAAAGAGCACAACCCCCTCCAGGCTTCCAACAATAACCTTACCAGCAAAAGAAAAAGTCAAATCTTGAGGAGATGTTGACGAAGTTTATCTCGGTGTCAGAAACTCATTTTCAAAACACTGAAGCAGCACTTAAAAATTAGCAAGCGTCAATTCAAGGATTCGAGAATCAAATCGATCAACTTGCTAAACTAATTTCAGAACGACCACAAGGTAGTTTGCCTAGCAATACCGAAACTAACCAAGGAAGCAACTTCATGCAATTATAGTGTGAGATGAAGAAGGGTTAGTTGAATCTGAACCAGAACCAAAGCAAAGAAGTGTTGTAAGTAACGATAAGGTTGAGGTAAGTTGGAATAAGAAAAAATCGGTTGGTAAAGAATATAAACCTCAAGTTCCATATTCGAATGCGACAAAAAAAAAACCACACAAATGAACAATTTGGTAAATTTCTTAAACTTTTGAAAAAAAATTACATATTAACTTACCGTTTATTGAAGCTATTTCGCAGATGCCCAATTTCGTTAAATTTTTAAAGGAGCTTTTGGTGAACAAGAGGAAGTTAGATGATTCATCGTATATGGAGCTTAATGTAGTTTGCTCAGCCATTTTGCAAAATAAACTACCCAACAAATTGAAAGATCCAAAGAGTTTTACTATTCCCTATTTAATTGGTAGTTTGAATATTAATAATTATTTGGCTGATTTAGGGGAGAGTATTAATGTCATGCCCTATAAAATGTTTAAACAATTAGGTTTTGGGAAACCCAAACAAACTAGGATGAGTATTCAATTAACAAATAAAACCACTAGATTTCCTAGGGGTATTATTGAATATGTTCCTGTAAAAATTGATAAATTCATATTCCCAGTTGATTTTTTTGTTTTAGACATGGATGAGGGTAATGAAATACATTTAATTTTAGGAAGACCCTTTTTAGCAACTGCTAGAACTATTATTGATGTTGGTACAGGTGAGTTAGTACTTTGTATAGGTGACGAAACGATTACTCTTCAAGCTCGTGATTCTGTTAAGATATCTAATGATTGAGATTATTTTACAGGTTCGTTAATATGAGTAACCATGTGGCTCAAACTTCTTTGTAGGAAACCCCCCGGAAAAACATGATGGAGCCACGTTCCAATCTATGAGACAGAAACAAAATGACTTATTATGAACGAATGTTGCAAATCGATGAACTAGATGAATGGCAAACACATGTTAAGGAGAAACCGAAAAAACACAATGAAGAGTCAAGGAGACACTATGATAAGCATGTGGATGGAACGAAACAATTTAAGGTTGCAGACAAGGTACTTCTAGATAAAACGAATCCTCAAATTGCCACATCAGAGCTTGGTGCAAACGAATCAAATCCCTATACGGTACTGAATGTCTTCCCATATGGTACAGTCGAGGTAACTCATTCTGAATTTGGCACATTTAAGGTAAATAGTACTCGACTTAAATCTTATGTTGATAATAGAATTGATAATGAGAAAGAGGAGTTTCGACTTCATGAACCACCGTGACCATGCAAATGTGAGGTAAGTCGAGCTTAGACTTTAAATAAGCGCTTATTGGGAAGCAACCCAAGTGATAACACTGCTAATTCTTTTAATTTTATTTTATGTTATTTTTAAAACTAATTAATTTTCAAAAAAAAAGTATTTTTGACCCACACAGCCTGGACACACGGACGTGTCCTTGGCCGTGTGGATACTGGGACTTAAATTTTCAAAAATTCAACGGTTATACGGCCTAAAATGACACACACAGCCTGGAGACAGGCCATGTCACCCACATGGCCTGGACACACGGGCAAGTCCTAGGTCGTGTGAAACATGGAGCTAATTTTTTCAAAGTTAGAGAGTTACACGGGCAGAAGACACGACTGTGTGAGAGACACGATCAAGCCATACGGGCGTGTGGGATCTCACATGGGCATGGGAAAAGTGAAGGAAAACGCATATGGCCTGACACATGGTCGTGTGTAGCACACGGCCTTGACACACGGGTGTGTCCATGGCCATGTAAAAACTGGGTTAATTTTTAATTGCACACGGGCTGAAAATACTCCACACGGCCATGTGGCCCAAACCTTAAAATTCATTTTTTAATTTGTCTTTTTCTTCTTCCCCAACCAAGCTACCCCTTTTATTTTATTTTATTATTATTTTTTATATTATTTATTTTTATTTTCCTAATTTTTTATTTATTATTCTAATACTTAGATTTTAAATTTATTTTAATTTTTCTATTATTTTTATTATTTCTTTTTACTATTATTATTACAATTACCTTTAAGTTTATTAGTATCGTTGAGGTTTTTTCGTTTTTTATTTATCTTTCTTTTTAATTTTTTAGTTGCTTTATTTATTTATTTATTTTCTTAAACTTATTTTAATTATTATTTTAAAATTATATTTTATGGTTGTTTCTAATCGAGTTATACCCTTAATATTCACTATTTGTGTTTATTTTCCTATTAATTTGCTCAGAATCATGCACTACATCTAGATTTGTCTACAATTCTACTTTTCACCATTCTGGCAATTTCATCCAATATTCAAGGCAGTTTCAGTTTTCTCCCTCTCTTATGATATTTTGTTTATACTGGGATTATCTATGTTTGTACATTGAGGACAATGTACATCTTAAGTGTGGGAAGGTTATTTATATAATTATTAGAAAATATCTGAATTATGTCTTATATTTAAGTAATTTTCTCATACTTTTATTAAAATGAATTTTTATCAATTTTTATTTTTATTGATGTGTTTTGGATTAAATTCATAGATATTTGTGCATTGGTTGTTTTAAACTTTAAGACATGAGAGAATCAAACATGATAAGTTTATTTTCAGAATTAAAAATTTTAGGTTGTTTCCCTGAATTGAGGTATTATCTTGAAGTTTTAAATTTACAAGTTTGACATCAAAAACCATAATTTTTTGTGAGATTTTGAGCCTTTAGAGCATACATTTTTCTTGCTTATTTTATTATTGGTTATGAATGTGTCAATTTGATTTGTTATTCTAGAACTTGCGTCGATTATACATGTCGACACCACACCTTTTGATTTGATATACTGAGATGATAAAGGCAGTTAGGTTTTAACCTACTTATCCCATAAAAAGCCTACCTACATAATTAACTCTTAGTGAACCCCGTTGAGCCTAACACACCATTTGTTGATTTACCAATTAATGTTAACCCATAACTCTTTTTTTTTGTTGAGAATTTTTCCTATTTTATTGTCTCCCTTGTTGTCGAGATTTGATTTGGTTAGTTACCTAACTATGCTCCTTTGTTTAATTTGTTGAATTATTTCTTATTGTAAAAAAATAAAAAAAAGAAGAAAAAAATCGAAAAAAACACATATATATTATTATTTTAGTTTTATGATTGAGTTTGAACAGTTAAATTCATATTTTGAGAAGAAGCTCATTTTATTATTCTTGAATAGTTCTTGATTTATGCACTTGTTTTTAATTTGACATTTTTTTTTTTAGTTTGGTAAGGTATCAATTCGATCTCGATTTTAACCATCTTTTTTGGCCTTTCTCCACACCTTTAACCTAAGCCCCATTACAACCTCTTAAAGACCTTTTGATTTGTGTATCATATCATTTTATAGTGGTGGAGATTTGATTTTCATGCAAACCTATGGTAATGACTTTTCATGTTTGACTATTGAGTGCTTATTCTTGAACCTTAAACACTTTGAGTGATCTGAGTGAATCTTTAGTGAAGATGTCGATTCTTGTCGATTTTGAATTAAAGGTAATTACTTCGATAAGGAGAATTACCTATATTTTCATGCATTAAAAATGTTCGACTTGGATTGTTTGAATCTTTAGTGCTCTTTTAGTTGAATTATCAATGTTTGATTATTTGTAAATTATGTCGAAACATTATTGATGAGAATTATAAGTTGAGAAAGATTAATTTAATTGTGAGTTGAGGATTTTGCTTGAGGACAAGCAAACGCTTAAGTGTGGGGATATTTGATAAGCTGTAAAAGTAACATATTTTTATCCCATTCTTAATGCATTTTTGGATGATTAATTATGTAAATTAGTGAATTTGATGCTCCTAATCCTTTAAATTCATGTTTCTATACTTAGGAGAGCATTTGGGAGAAAAACGAGCCAGAATCGGACAAATTGAGCCAAACACGACCTGGGCATTTCCACACGAGCTGGCCACACGCCCATGTGCCAGCCCATGTCGAAATCGTACCATGCTTCCTAAATATGTGGAAAAAACCCAATTTTTAGGCTTTTTGAGCATTCTAAATTCTATAAATACCAATTAGAAGAAGACCTAAGCGAGCACTCAGAGAAGATTGATGAAAAGACTCGAAGAATGCTATCGGAATCAACTCCGAAGCGGATCTCCTTTAAGATTGAAGATCTCCATTTAATTTCCTTCGAAATTTTATTAAGTTTCTTTATGTCTTGTTGTTATCCTAACTTTGAGATGTTTTCATTCCATATTATGAACTAAATTCCCTAGATACCTAGGGAAGATGAAACCTATGATAAATTGGGGATTTAAGGAGTAAAACTTTAGGGGGAAAATAAATTGGGGGGAAATATTCAAAAATAAAATTGGGGGATGGGTTTGTGGTAGATGTGGGTGGGTGAAATGACATTATTACTATTTGATAGTAATTGACTTTTCATGAAGGAATATGTAACGGTTACCATGAGATAAAATAAAATCATATTGGGAGAATGGACGTATCCCAAATAGATTAAGGATATCCTATGAGGGTAGCACACTTGCGACAAGGTCATTAGACGAGCATTGATCGAGTTGATTACGTAATGATATGCCATTAGGGGAGCTCAGTCACAATACTATAGTGGAATGACTTCGTGACTAAATGAGTTTATAATTAATGGGTGAAAAGTTGGAACTTAATTATAAATCATTTAAGCCCTAATCGCATATGTCCAATCAGTCCATTCGCTAGCTCGTTAAAACCAGAAATGAATTGCATGTTGAATCAGATGAATATAAATGAATAGAAATGATAAAGTTGGAGAAATGAGAAACATTTGGAAATGAATCTGGTTTTCTCCAAAATGAAAATTGTAACCTCCCAAACTCTGCCTAATTGTTATGGCCAAATTCTGAAGGTTACATTGGCCACCGGAATGGCACAGAAAAATTTTCGTAATTTCAAACATATTTTAAAACCATTTGCCTTTTGATTCAAAACTAGCGAACTTGTTATTTGTCTTAATTTAGTGAAAACATGTTAATTTCAAAAATCAAGTGTCTTTGGAATTTCATGTATAAAGATTAATCATTTCAAAAACTAAGTTGTATTTTATTGAAAACTTATTTTCAATATTGCAATGAAATTAGTGATAATATTAGATTTTCATTCAAAACTAATTTTCATGCATAATCATTTAAATATCAAGTAATCAGTTTAAAACTTAAAGACATGCAAATCAAAATAAAAATCCCCAAAATATAGTCTCATGCCACAATCTATATATAAATTATTACAATCCCAGAAAATTATTAAAATAAAGTTTAAATTACTTAAAAACGAAAATATCCAAGAAGCTCCTCCGATAACCGTGTCCAAGTCCTAACCTCTAGGGTTATCTATAAATTCAAAAAATTAAGAAGTGAGCTAATAAGCTCAGTGTGAGTCTTAACTCCAAAAAAAAACAGTAATAAACAATAAATCTAACACTCAAGCCAGTAAATATACAAAATATCATAAACATTACAAAATTTATAGTTTATGCTATGCATGACGATGTCAATGTAAATTTTTTAGAAAGGTTCCTACCCAACTCCGCTACACACCCTAATAAGAAATCCTCGAAACTCATCCAACCAATAGCACACCAATTTGTGGACAAGCCACCAATATTTTAGGTAAACTGCCAAAATTGCAAACAAGCTGCCAGTATTGTGGACAAGCTACCAGTAATGCATATAAACTGCTAGTAATGTGGACTAGCTACCAGTAATGTGAACAAGCCACCAGTAATGCAAATAAACTGCTAGTAATGTGGACTAGCTACCAGTAATGTGAACAAGCCATCAGAATTGCAGACAAGCTGCTAGTACTTCATTCTTTCAAAATTGTCCCAACCTCAATGCAATATGACATGTTTTGAAAAATAACAAAATAATACAGTAGACATTATTAAAAACATGCAATCAGTAGAAGAAATAGCAGGCATGATTTAAACATGCGATCAGTGATAGAAATAGTGACACGAATTATCATGTATTTGATAAAATAGTACAGTGAGTGCATCTAATGATGCTTTCAGTGTTTTTAGTATCAAAAACCATATTTTTAACATGTGACTAAAATTTTAGTGATATTGTACATGATTTATTATGTAATAAGTCTTAATAATAGATTAGTAACATGCTTTAATATCACATAATATGCGAAACATCATCGAGTCATATAATAACATAAGTACATATGTGGCATCACAAATTTTTCAGATCAGAGGCACCTACTTGAAATAAATCCTAATAAAGGATTTATCAATCACCAAGAATACTTAGTGTATTCGTTAAGCTAATATTTCAGAGTAGATTTAAACGGTAATTATTATTACTGATGTAATATTTATAAACAATCATGCACAACTTCAGTTGGCTAAAACCCACACTTGGAATAAAGGTCTCATGACACTAGATCTAATCCTCTACACTTCAATGCCACAGATCTAATAATATCTCGCCTTGATTCTATTACTCGTTTGAACAAAGATCCAAGTAATCCTTTTGTGCTATTGCAATTCTGAGTGATTTAGATGAAATCCTTTAGCGAAAAAGTAATATACATATATTAGACATTAGATTCGACTCATGTAAAGAATAGAAAGAATTGAGATTAGATGAACTAATCCTCACTTACACTATATTGAGCTAAATAAGAGATCTTATGATTTCAATAGAAAACTTGACTAGAGGGTGGTATAGATGCTGTATAGAAAAAAAAGTATAAAAGTAAGAATATTATTTAACAAATTGAAAAGAATAGAAGGAGTGACTAGAATTTGGTTATGACCAAAGAAATGAAGAGAAGAGAAAAAAATGAAAAAAATAGGTGGCAACGACGGTGGCAGCGCGGCGACAGTGGTGACGATCTAATGGTGGAGTAAAAAAAAGAATGGAAGAGGTGGTGGCGCAATAGTGGTTGTAGTGGGGCAATTGAGGACCAAAGGTGGTTGAAGTGACAACAAAAGGGAAAATGTGGTGGCACAAGTGGAGGATGAGAGAAAAAGATTCTCATTTATTACAATTTGTCACAATTTATATTGACATTATTAGTACAATTGAAATGCATGTTAAAGTAAACCAAAAGTTTACTGATACAAATATATTTACTACTTGGCGTGACCAGTTAGACCTTCCTGAATCATATTATAATACAAAAATTAATTGAGAATTCATATGAACATTAATTAAAGAACCGGAGATTATTTAATTTAAAGAATTCTAATTTGTTGTTTGTTCGAATAAAATTGATTATTAGAAACTCACTAGTTAAAGTTGAGATTTAATGTTTTGCATTTCGAAATGAATATGAGCTCATTCATCCACCATATGGATGGTTTTGATATTATATAATTTTGGTAGATGCATCTACAAAATAATCACATATGTGTTATCAACTTGCAATCTGTCATTTGCAAGGTTGCTTGTTTAAATAATTAATTTCATATTATGCTATTAAGACAATTCATATTGCTAAAGTTGATTAGTTTATATCTCAGTCTTTTATTGATTAATTTTTAAAACCTTTGTATAAGATTGATATTTATGCACATAATGGTTTAGAGAAATTATTGATTGAACGCTTCTGGTTAATATCTAAACCATTACTTATGAGAACTAAACATCCTATTTCAACATGAGATTATGCTGATTTACATGTTGTACACATCAAGCCAATAAGTTATAAATACTCTCCAGTACAATTGGTTTTTGGTCAAGCGCTAAACATTTTCCATCTTAGAATTTTTGTATGTGTGTATATGTTCTAATTGCTCTACCACAAAGCATAAAGATGAGTGAATCCTCAAAGAAAGTTGGGAATATATATTAATTACGAGTCTCCTTGTATTATTAGATGTTTTGAATGTACTGGAGATTCAATTATGACATGATTTGTGATTACTATTTTGATTTAATAGTTTTCCCAATATTAGGGAGAGAGAAATAATAATTAAATGAAATCACCGCTTGTAATGAGTTATCATTACCTAGATCCTTATAGAGAGTAATTTGAACCAAAATTTCAAAAAGGATAACTCAATTTATTACAAGTTAACTGTTATATGTATTTACAAACTTAATGAGGACAACCAAGTATTATATACCATCTAATATTTTGAATCAAAGTCCCGGTAGGACAATCAGTTAGAATAAATAATGGATTGATCGGTTCCAAAGATGAAAATTCTTCTAAATGGTCATATAATGGACGCGGGTGCTCCAGAAGAGACCCAATACATAACCAATAACTAAAATTCTAGAAGATATTCGGGTACCTAAAACTAAAGATTAAAATAGTAAAAAAAATCTCGATAAATTATGTCAATTTGAGAAAATGTGGAATCGATAATAAAAGTAGTCGATAAAACTGAAGAGATTCAGCTAGTGAGGGTACAAATGAAGTAATTCTGCAAAAATAGAATAAAGTATGAAGTTTTTTGCTAAGTCCTAGCATAGATTATGAAAAGATATGATATTCTTTTGTGGTGGATGCAATAAGCTTTAGATATATTATAAAATGACAGTTTATAAAAGATTTAACTTGCATCTAATGGTTGTTGTTACAACCTTTTATGAATCACTATATAGTAAAGTTTATATTAAAATCTTTGAAGGATTTAGATTGCTAGAAGTATATTGAAATTCTCGAAAAATTGTTCATTTATATGAATTGAAATAATTTGAACATATGTAAATTTGACTTAATGAATAGTAGTTGAGGAGAATTATAAAATGATCCAAAATACCTATTTATATTTTTTAGAAGAATCACGATTAAAGTTTTCTATGATTATTGTTGAAACTCCTGAAAGATCAAAATATATTTCTCCAAAATTTTCCTCACTCATGACTTTCAAAAGAATGGTAATATAAATACTTAGCAAATACGTTCAAATGGTCATTTGAAAAGCTAGTATTCAAGATTGAATACGCAGAATATGAGATATTACGTGATATTTTCACGATGGACAGTAAATAGGCGTTATACTCTTTTTTCTTTAACCGAGATTTTGTCCTATTGGGTTTTCTTGGTAAGGTTTTAATGAGGCAGCATGTTATGCGTATTATAGATATGTGTACTATTTTTCCTTCAATAGGTATTTTTTTCCCACAAGATTTTTATCTTAGTAAGGTTTTAACGAGACATATTATTTACCGATGGACATTCAAGTGGGAGTGTTATGAATATTTTATTATTAAGTTGATGTCCATCAAGATTAAGATAAGTTTTGATGCACTTTAAATTCTATTAATAATTAGAAGTAGAACTTTATTTCATTTATACTTCTTATGTCTCTAAATATAGAGTTTGAAGAAGCATTGTAGTTGATTTCCATTGATCAATAAAATACACTCTCTCTCTCTCTTGTTCTCTCATTTTCTTTGTTCTTTACTTTCTATCTTTTTATTTTATAACATTTTTTAAAAATTATTTTTTGTAAAAAAGCCGTAAGGATCTTTTGCTATTGTTTATATTTTAAATAGCAACTAGGAATGTTGATGTAATTTTGTAAATCATATGTGTTTATGTGATCAAGCATAGTCATACTAGCCATCTCAATTAACTTGGACTTTAGCATTCAATTTGCGGGATTTGAGTTGAGTCATCAAATCAAAACAATTCCAAGGTAGAAATAGATAGTTAAAATCAACACTGGCCCTTCTGTGTCAATAGTTGCTTTACTGTTTTAACTAGTTGACTTAGTTAAAATCAACACTGGCCCTTCTGTTTCAATAGTTGCTTTACTGTTTTAACTAGTTGACTTCACACCCCACATTGGAAATGCACCCAAACAAATTTTCACTACCAACAATAAAACAGAGAAAAGGAACAAGAAAGTGTCTGTTGTACATCTAGGACCATCCAATTCACTTTCATGCTGGCCAGCACACCCACTTAATGAATGATGGGAGACAATGCATGATCCAAACATACATTGAATGGGAGACAATGGAGAAATGAACAATAAACATAATAATTTCCCAGACATTGAGTTACCTGTTAATCTCTTATATGTTGTTTTATGTATATATTTATCTACTTCTTGCAAATGCAACACCTTGTCCTTCCTTTGTCCAAACCTTTCTTCTCTTCCAAAACCTACTCCCCAGAAATTTTGTGAGTCTTTTTTTGAGAGAAGAACGATCCTTGTCTCTGCCGTCGTTGCTTGTAGAATCTGAAATGGTGACATCAGGCCGATGACCAATTCTGGTAGTCTGCCAGTTTGGGCCGCCGAGAGAAGGCAATTTCATTAGATGCCTCTCGATTTGATGGCTGACTGATACCAATTCATATGAATCATATAAAGGGCTGCCACAATCCCATATATCAAATGCTGCTGCTGCTTCATTTCTTTCTTTGGATTTTCTCATATTTTTGAGTTTGAAAGAACTTCTGGGTTTAGAAACAAATGATCTAATGTATTGGGAGATTCTCTAAAAGTTATATCAATTTTTAATTTAAGCTGGCCTGTCCTTCCATTAATTAACTAGCAATTATGGTCTTTCAATAATATAAGATGACCCTTGTAATATAAGAAGGCCCAATCACTAACAAATTGGGATTCAGGTTAGATTGTAGCATCTCACTCTGTATTGGTTTTAAACACCAAACCAATCAAACCATAATTGAAATGCATTTGCAGTAACATGCGCTTTCTTCATCCCTCCAATTTTCATAATAATTTATTTGATTTTCAACCAACACTGCAATCTCCGCTAAAGGGCCACATTCCTTCATGTACTCTTTTGAAATTTAATCTCTATAGTTTAATTTTGAGACATTGGACCCCTGCATTTTTTTACTTAAAAACTTTGATCCTATCGTTTTGCTGTTAAAGTTAATAATGTTGAAGGTAAAAAACAACCATTTTATCCCTTAACATTTACGGTTTTTTGTTAATTTGGTCTTTATCCTTTAAAAGTACATTGCGTGGATGACACGTTAACATTTAATTGATTTTAAAATTTAAAAATATTTTTATATTTTAATGAATTTTAATTTTAAAACAATTTTTATAATTATTTTTAAAATTTTAAATTTTAAGAAATTAATTAAATCTTGATGTATCATCTACATGGCAATTCATGTGTATGCCACATCAACCAAGTTTAAAAATAGCATTAATTTTTCATATATTTTGTGGTGATTTGGCAAAAAAATACAACTTTTAAGGGCTAAAAGGGCATAAAATTAAATAGAGGTAAAAAATTTTTTTTGTAAAACTGGAGAGCCAAATAAGTCATTATGTCTTTTTTTTAAATTCTGCTAATTTTATTGATATAAAATTGAGTTATTACCTAAATAGAATTTTAAGTATCTTAATTAGAATGTAATTACAAGTACGAGTTTGAAAAACCTTTTGAACCGACGAGAATACTGTTATTATTAATTATATTACTATATTAACATTAGAATAACAGTTTATTAGTATTATTATGTGATAATAATAAAAGTAATATTAATTAATATTATATTATATTAATGTGAAATCAATTAATTTGGTAATCTATAATGCATATTTAAAAAAATTGAACTGACGAGAATAGCCTTTTTATTATGTTACTAAATTCACATTTAAAAATAAAATAGAAATTGTGATAATTATACATTTTAAATTATAATTTAATAGAAGTTGCGATGATTACACATTTAAAAATAATTATAATTATAATTATAATTATAATTCATAATTATTAGTTAAAAATCGTGTTAATTTCAAAATAGAGATATTATTTGAATAAAACTCTAAACATGAAATATAAGAAAAATGTGATAAATATAATTGCAATTACAATTATTAATGGAAATTTTTTATATAAAAAAGAAGTTGTGCTAATTTTATTTATTTAATTTTATTAAAATAAATTTTTAAGCCTAGTTAAAAATTGTGTTAATGATCCTGAAGGCATCTCCTTGAATGAAGTGAGAAAGAGAAGAGGATGGTTGGTGTGGATCTAATAACTTAATTAAATTTGGGCCACTTCTCCTCTAATCTCAAAATCACAAGACCACTCACTCCATATAAATCCAAAAGCAACTCATGTCCCAAAATACCACAGATAAATACAGAAAAGAGCATATTAACCCAAATCATAAATGGAAGCAACAAGTGAATAACCTTAAAGAAAAAGTACCCTCTTTCCTGAAACCCTTTCGTTTTGTTGTGGTTGGATGAATGTAATGAAGCAAGTGAGAGCAGTCCAGCATTGTACTTCACCTTTATCTGCTCCAAATATATAGTTTTGTTTTGGTTGGATGAGAGAAACATGAACCTAACAAGGAAGAATGGCTTCAATTATTGCGGGTGCTGTCTATAAAACATATTTTACACCCTGATAAGGTACTAAGCATGTGGTTTCGCTTAACCTTTTTCACCCTTGCTCTACTCACTTTTAGTCCTCCTACTTTTTACATTATGAAATTTATATCCACTTGTTACACCGTTAAGATTTTTCGTTAAATTGGTTGCTATGACATTTTAAAATTTAAAAAAAATTACTCACTTAGTAGCCATGCAAATGAAAAGTTAGTATTGTAACGAATCCGAATATAACAATCGGAACTGAATATTTGAAACCCGAAAAAGTAGAGGATTAAATATCAAATTTAAGAAGAGTAGAGGGACTGATGGCACATTTAACCTTGTTTATTATCCTTAGTTGGACCGGCATTATCTGTTGTCTATAAGTTATCCCACTACAACAAAACAGGCTTTTAGCGGCCTTTTTTTAGGCCTTTAGCGCGCTTTTTAGCGCCGCTAAAAGTATTTGTGGCACTTTCACTAGCGCCGCAAAAAATGCCACTATTGACAATGTCACTAACTTTTGCGGCGTTTGTGTTTAAAGCGCCGCTAAAAGTCATGTTCTTTTGCGGTGTTTGTGGTAAAAGTGCCGCTAAAGAACATGATCTTTAGCGGCGCCTTACTCAACATGATCTTTAGCGGCGCTTTTACCACAAACGCCGCTAAAAACATGATCTTTAGCAGCGCTTTAAATACAAACGCCGCTAAAGAACATGATCTTTAGCAGCGCTTTTGATAAAAGCGCCACTAAAGGTCATAAAAAATAAAAAAAATTAAAATATTATAAAAACACCACAAATCCAATTTAGAAATGTATAATTTAATTTGAAGACGTATTAAAATGGAAATTCATGAACAAGAGTATAAGGAATTGTGATCGAGGAACGTTGATACGAATAGCATGATCAAAGAACTTAATCACGTAAGGAAAATACATGGTTAGACAGATCTTTTTACATTTTAATACATCGTAACCATAATTGGTACAATTTTATACCCTAATTGTTTGCACCACTCACAGCTTCAGATTGAAGAACCTTGATTCCATTGACCTCTGCATTATCCATTAAAGAGAAACAAATGTAAAACAAGTGGTCTCCAATCGGTGTATATATATATTTTTAAAACACACAAAATTAAGTAGTAATTATAAAGACAAAAATAAAAATCAATACCCACAATTAAAACATAAAATGCCAAACATCAAAGAGACTAAGGACGGTATACATATACCTATACAAGATATAATAACTCTCCAAACACATGAAAAACTTAAAAGAAAAAGAAAAAAAAAATATATATACCTACATCGGACAAGTATGCGTATCCACACGATACATGAGTACAAGTTTGTTGCAATATTTTCATTTAATTCATATATCCCTAATAGCTAATTCAACATCCAAGGCAAAGTAAACATTTACCTTTCCTGCTTTAAAACTACAAAGTAAAAGGCCAACCTTTTGATGAGTTTACTTATGCAAACTACCATTTTGTGCCTTATATTTTCTAGTATTCTCTTATTACAAAGGTGCTTCACCAGCAGCAACAACTAGAAAATATAATAGGGTACCACTTTACTTCTCATCAAAGATGAAACTTATAGCATTTTTTTTCCAATGATTCTCAAAAATAAGTTCATCGCAAAATATTTCTGTATGATGTTTTAGAACATTTATGCATTTCTGCATTTTCATAGAAAACAAAAAAAGAAGTCTAGTGACAGACGGACAATACATAATGAGATCAAAAGGTAGCTAATTCAACAAGTTGTCTATAGGAAAGGAAATGGCAACTTAAGCTGTGCTCAAGATTATCTGAAACCAATCTTCTCTATGTTGTTTATGTAGCTCAAATATGCCTATAAGAATGTTATGTGTTCCTTAACAATTAGGTCTTGCTCCCTAATCATAAAATAGACACATTATCTTGATGTTATCACTTAGGAGGAGGATTATTCATGAAGCTCTCGATTGAAAAAATTATGCATAATTATTTTAATGAAACTTTGAACTATAAAGTGTCGGATATAATGTCATAATATTTAAGGAATTCAAAGTGTCATACATTGATAAGCCTCACCGCAGATTGTCAGCACCAATTACAAAAGCACTACCGGAAAAAGTTCACTTTCTTATAGAAATAAGGTGATTAGAAATTATTACTTGTCTTTCCCGCCATTATAGAAACACAACCACTTATTCATTATTATAAAAGCTGTAAAATCAAAATAATAGCAATTAGGGAACCCCGCAAAATTGTATGTGATTGAGAATGCAAGCAAAAGCGATACAACATATCATCATCATTTTAAGAAATACAAATTTCTATATGAAGTTCAAAATCAATAGTGAATATACCTTTATAACAAGGGCTTGTTAAAGCCTCAAATATTCTTGATAAAATTTAAACCAAAAACCGAATGAGAAAAGAAGCACATAAACACTTAAAACAGACTTTAGATAATGACACTATTAATATAAAATATGCTCCATTGTAATATTGAATGTTACACTATCTGGGCCTTCCAATGTTTTGAATGTTTTTTTTATATTAGTAGTATACAAGCTATACATCAACCTGTTTATATACATCAATCTTTTTTACAGTAATATTAATATTACAACATGTTTTGTACACAGTATGTGCTAAATTTTCTTTGCATGTACATCTTTATGGATTTATCTATTCAATTTTCCATTGCAACTCAAATGGAAAAATTCTAAAAGGTAAAACAAGGAAATCCTAAACAAAGTGAGCAGTAGTTACAAAATTTATTCATAGGGACTAAAAGGCACCAAAACCCGTACCAGTAGTTACAAAGTGAGCAAGCAAAAAGAACAAAAAAGCAAAAATATAAGTAAGCAAGCAGTAACAAAAACCCATACCAGTAACAAAGTAAGCAAGAAAAATGAGAAAAAAAAACAAACAAACAAAAATAAAAGCAAGCAAAATGGGGGAAAAGAACAAAATAAGCAAAACATTGCCGGAACTTGAACCCGGGTCTCTCGGGTGAGAGCCGAGTATCCTAACCAACTAGACTACAACGGATTGATGATGTAAGATTATTTTTATTTTTGTTTTTATCTATTTATTAATTATTTGTCATTTTTAGAGGGTGGTAAGCAGGGTTTGCAAAAGATAGCATTATGCTTTAACATTGGCTTTAGGGCCTCTTGTGAATCAAATATGTTTGAGTAAATGCTATCTCAGTAAGACAAAAGTAACTATACTAGATATTCAATAACTTGAATTCATTCGAGGTATGCTAAACACTATCAGCTTGCTAGTAATTCTCCTTATTGTGAGTCACATCCCAGAAAATAAGTTATTCCAAGAAGTTAGTTATGTGTAGGGAAAACTACATCATCAAAATATAATGATACCGGCATAACAAATCAAGAAAAAGTAAGATAGTTAAATAATTAATATGACAACAAGAATGGATAATAGTTAAATAAATAGAATAACACAACTTAAACTCTCATGTCAGACCTGTCCCACGATGACTTTCTCAACCCAAAGGTATGCAAATTCGCCCTGTAGACAAAAGTGAATATCTGTTATTAATATTTTCAGATTCAAATGAAAAAGAAGGCATGAAATTAGCCATATCCAGTTGTATATATACCTCTTTGCAGTTAAAGATTTCAATGACTGATTCTTTTAATGCCTGTACATAGGAAGCTATATAAATAATTTCTGATAGTCAAAAGGTAAAGTCAGTTCTTGTAGAATATTACCTCTTGTTTACTCGGAAGCTTGGAACCATTTAATAGAACTAATTTAACATGAAATAAGAAAAATATAGCATGATGGATATGAGTTCAGGAAGTCAGCAACAATCATAAGAATCTAAGACTAAATAATATTTATATATATGCATAAAATAATAAGTTTTGAGTGCAAGCAACTGCATTATAATCATCATAAAATGAGTTACAAACATAAAGATTAAATTTGAAATCTAAATTAAGCTAATAAATTTAAATCCACGCCTTATCACTAAACTAGTGTAATGAGCGACATACCAATGTCGTGTGGTTGAATTGCTTATTGATAGTGTATAAAGGGCAATGATTTGCTTCAATTTAACATATCAATATTTTATATAAATATAAATTAATTTAAACACACAAGATATATGAATATGAAATAAATACTCAAATCTACTCTCTCTTTTGTGTGTGTTTTGCTAAATTTAAAAACATTAATTCACAGGACAACTTTTTTTTAGGTACAATAGCACAGGATAATTTTAGATGATTCTTTAAAGTGCATTCATTTATATAAAAGACCATAAATATATTAATAAAAAGGCTGTAGAACAACACATGAGCCAAAAACCGATAGCCAGGTTAGACAAACCCATTAAGAAAAGTAGCATTAAATCAAAGCAAAGCATACAGAGCCTAAGGAAAAAGATAAGATGAAGCATTCACTACTTACTTCACCTCTGTTTACCAAAATTTTATTTTTATAAAAAGATAAAAATCATGGATTCATTCGGTTTAAAATATACATTCTATCATTAGTAAACATCAAATGAATCCCTTTCGAGCGAGTTTGGTCAGATCTATTTACCAAATCCACAGTTTCCTTCAATATGACCTCCAAGACTTCATTTTATCCCCATTTTCTCTTGCTCTTAACTCAAGACTACCAAAAGATGAACTTTACCTCATTGCAAAAAATAAGGAAAAGAAAAGAAGACATTACACAACTACCAAGAAAAGAAAAAAGAAAAGAAAAGTTGAAAGAAAAAAAATGATACCCAGTTTTCAAAAGGCTTGATCTTGAATTTAGATTACTGTTGAGGAACCAAAATGAGAACAGCCCAATAACTCCAAAACAACAACAAACCAGGAAAAAAGAAAAAGACCAAACAGAGAAGAAGAAGAAGATGAACCGCTTAAAGAAGTAGAGATGAACGACGGCAGAAGGGACGGTCTACGACAATGCAGCAGATTTGGGAAAGGTTTGGGTCGTGGAGCGCAGCAGACTAGGGTTCTTGATTTGGGGGAATTTTTGGGAAAATTGGGAAGGGAATAAAATGAGGTTTTTCGGGTATAGGAAAAATTGAAGGGGAATAAATTTGGAGGGGAATAAAACCACAGCGTCTTATTTCAACCATAATGAAAACTTGCGGCGTTTTTTACCCTAGCGCCACTAATGCCGTTAATGTGCAAGACAAAACAACAACGTTTTGTTTAAACTACAACGAAACTTTGCGGCATTTTTATCATAGCGCCGCTAATGCTCACCTTTAGTGGCGTTTTTATCTTAGCGCCGCTAAAGAAATTAAATTCGCAGTCAAAAACTACACCGTTTTGTCTATATTATTAGGAATTTTTTGCGGCGTTTTTTTGTGGAAACGCCACTAATAAATTAAATTCTTCTATTGAAACGGCGCCATTTTGGAAAATTTTAATGCATAGTTTTGTTTAAGTAATATTTATAAAAATTAGATAAATTTATAAATTTTAGTTTTTTAAGTAATATATATAAAATTAGATAAAATTAAAATTTTAGTGTTTTTATTTCATTTTATTTTGTATTTTAATTTTATTTCTTATAATTTGATCCTCTCCAAAATTAATAATTATACCTAAATTATCCATAGCAATCTATTACTTTTTTAACTTATTTATTAATTATACCTAAACATATCAAATGGTTTAGATTAATTTTTTAAAATATAAAAGCATTAATTAATTGTATAAAATTCCAAATCACAAGTAAACCTTAACCTTATTAAACCCTAAATTAACCATTGAAATGATATCAATATTTAAGTTTATCTCTCTCAATGCATAATTTAAACCCTAAATTATACATCTTTTACAATTACATAATTTAAACCCTAACTCGACCCTTGAATCCTTAAGTCCTAACCCTTAAATCCCTAACTCTTAACCCCTAACCCCTAACCACTAACCACTAACCCTTAAACCTTAAATCCCAACCTTTAAACCCATAATCCAAAAACCAAATCTTCACACGATTTTGAAGAACCAAATTAATTTTATCTATTTTACAATTATATAAGAAATTAATTAATATATAAATTAGAAAACACTAGTTAATCTAAACCATAAACCATAAACTTAAACCCTAAAACCCTAAAACCATAAACCCTTAACACATAACCTTTAAACCTTAAACCCTAGCCTTTAAACCTTAAACCATAACCCCTAAACCCATAATCCATAAACCTTAAAATGGTAACACCTAAACCTTAAACTCTAAACCATATACCCTAAACTATAATGATAATTAATTTAATATTTTAAAATTAATACTATCTGTTTTACGATTATATAAGAAATTATTTAATATATAAACTAAAAAAATCAGTAATGAATCCAAAAAACTTTAAAACTATTTTAAATAATAGTATTTTAATTTTTCCATTTTTAACAAATATTTTAAATTATTTTAAATCCCTGAGAATTAGCGGCGCTTTATTAAAAACGCCGCTAAATCCCCGAAAGCTCAGAAAACGGCGTCGTTGAGCTTAGGTTTTTTTGTAGCGCTTTCCCAAAAACGCCGCTAAAGCCATAAGCATTAGCGGCGCTTTCTTAAAAGCGCCGCTAAATCCCCGAAAGATCAGAAAACGGCGTCGTTGGGCTTAGGATTTTTTGCGGCGCTTTCCCAAAAATGCCGCTAAAAGCCCTGAGCATTAGCGGCGCTTTCTTATAAACGCCGCTAAATCCCCAAAAGCTCAGAAAACGGCGTCGTTGGGCTTAGGTTTTTTTACGGCGCTTTCTCAAAAACGCCACTAAAGCCCTGAACATTAGCGGCGCTTTATTAAAAACGTCGCTAAATCCACGAAAGCTTAGAAAACGGCGTCGTTGGGCTTAGGTTTTTTTGCGGCGCTTTCTCAAAAACGCCGCTAAAGTCCTGAGCATTAGCGGCGCTTTCTTAAGAACGCCGCTAAATCCCCGAAAGCTCGTTGGGCTTAGGTTTTTTTGCGGCGCTTTCTCAAAAACGCCGCTAAATCCCCGAAAGCTCGAAAAACGGCATCGTTGAGCTTAGGTATTTAGCAGCACTATCTGGAAAAACGCCGCTAATGCTTATTTTCAACGGCGTTTTCCATAAAGCGCTGCTAATGATCGATCTTTAGCGGCGTTTTTAATCCAAACGCCGCTAAAAATGCCGCTAAAAGCCTGTTTTGGTGTAGTGTCCTGTCTGTTTTATTTCTCTTATCATCATCATCATCATCATGTCCTTTAATCTAAACTCAAACACTCAACAATGGGTTACAGGTCCATATTTTAAAAATATGATTATATTTGTCCCTTTATTTAAATTTTTTATATTTTCTACGTTTAAAACCTCTTATTTTTGCATTTGGTATCTTATTGCTTAATTTAAAAGTTATATTATTTAGATCATTTATAAAATTATAAATATTTAATTATGAACTTTTTCCTCCATTTTACAAAATTGAACACTTATTTCAATCAAGTAATATAAGTGAACATTGTTATTGAATCATTGACTTAAAATCAACAAGAAATTAGCAAAAGCTAACATTTCAAGTTTATGTGTTTATCGATAGTTAGAAAACTAACTTTTTAAATTTCGTGACAAAAGTTCTAACAAATTGAAGTAAAGGGACTACCTTTTCAACATTCATTATAAAATTTATTGAAATAAAAAGATAATTTTGTTTTAAAGTTTAAACTAGTACATTCACAATTTTAAATACATGTCTCATCAACTACAATACAAAATCACTCTATGAATGGTACATCATGATACATGCACGAATGGGGTAAAATTTATTAAATTCCAATTACCAAAAATGTCAATTTTCAGGCTTAGGAAATCAGTAGACTTGCGATGCCTTTTTGGATGGGATCCTGGCATTTCTGAGTTGAGATGTCTTATGGCGTTTGAAGATCTATCTATTGACTTCGAAACACATTTTAAATCACTCGATTTTGAGTTCGGGAGCTCAAGTTATGAACGTCTTAGTGAAGCCTGCGCGAGCAAAATTTCTGAACAAGATTATGACGGGAATTACAAGTATCAGGCTTTTAATTCGAGTTTAAATCATATTGGGTTTTAGGCTTAATTTTTATTATATATGAGCCCAATATTGTATTTATCATCTCTTATTATTTTATTTCGAATTTTTTATAATTATTAAGTATTTTAAGTTATTTAGGAGTTTTATGTTAACAAAAAAGTTTAGTTTGAAACTACTTCTTGTTTAGATTAAATTAGAGTTCTAGTATATTTAAGAGTTTTATTTAGATTTATTTAGCCAGCATTGTGCACAATTCAGACAATTCACTATTATTCTATTTCTCTTTTGAGTTAATAAATTCTCTCTGACTTTTTCTTATCAAGAATTTCTCTTGAGTTTCTTTTAGAAGAGTTTTAACAATCTTTTTAGATTGTGGGGGTCATCTTCAAACTTTTTCTTTTCAAAGTTTCTATCTTGGAGAGGAAATTAGAGTCGCTTGAAGGGATTGTGGATTATTCGTGTTTCCAAGGCTTCTTAAGACTTCTACACGCCATGTTCAGTACACCAAAACAGGCTTTTAGTGGCGCTTTTTTAGGCCTTTAGCGGCACTTTTTAGCGCCGCTAAAAGTATTTGCAGCGATTTCAAAAGCGCCGCAAAAAACACCGCTAATGACAGCGTCGCTAACTTTAGCGACGTTTTTAGAAACAAACGCCGCTAAAGAACAAGACATTTAGCTGCGTTTTTCCACAAACGCCGCTAAAGACCAAGACCTTTAACGGCGCTTTCCTACAAACGCCGCTAAAGACCAAGACCTTTAACGACGCTTTTCCACAAACGTCGCTAAAGACCATAACCTTTAGCGGCACTTTTCGTCAAAAACGCCGCTATAGATCAAACCTTTAGCGGCACTTCTCACAGAAACGCCGCTAAAAGCATAACTTTTAAAAAAATTTATTTTAATCAAATTATATTTATTTTTATGATAAATATTATATTATGTTTTTATTTTCTAAATTTGAACTTTTAATATACTTTTAAGGATAAATAAAAAAATATTATTTAAATTAAATTTTTTTTGAAAATTTTAACTTTAAAACTAAATATAAAAATTAATAAATTTAGTTTTAGAATTTAAAATAATAAATTAATAACATAATTAAAATCCAAAAATTAAAACTCAAGTTGTCGTAAATATTAAAGTAAAAATGAAAATTTAGAATCAAAACTAAAATAAATAATACATATGAGAAACTTGTATGGCTTCTTCAATGTGTATTGTGCGTTTTGAAACAACTTCCTAATTACATTTCAAAATGTCGATGAGTAGGCATGAGTCAGTACAACTTTGGACAACCTTAAATAGTTTTATGTATTACGAAATCTACACAAGTGAGGAAAATTGCACTAGTTTAAAAAAGTAGACCAAAATGCATAATATGAGGATAAACTTGCTTGGAAGTTTTCTCATCTACATGTTTTCATATTTTCTCTGGGAAAATTAGCAGAAAGGCTGGTTAATTTTTCCAAGGGTAAGTGTTGGAAATGCCTTGATAATGGATAAAAATTAGGTTGCATGAAGCTCATCCATGAGAAAATATTCCTAGCAAACAATAGCAAGAAAAAGGCACCTATTGTTCTTGCTCCCATCCTCCTAATCTCTCCCCAGGGTCATAGTTTGTGAACACCCGAAACTCATTTCCAAGTTTGCTTGAGTGTCGTGGCCGAAAATTGCATGCACGCAAACCCAAAAGCTCTGCAGCTCTATCCCTCTGCACCTCTCCTGCAAGTCATTCTCTTAGCAATCAATAATACCAAACCACGAGAAAGGATGCAGATTAATTGAGACAGAATCTTGCAAAATCTAATCGCAAGTATATTTCATGTTCTTGTGGGGAAAAAATTATCTCCCTGCAGAGTAGCAACTATAAACCTATAGTTGGAAAAATGTAAAACATGAGGATTGGAGAAAATACTCACCAAAACAATAATGATGAAGAGATCTTCCCAGTGTTTTTCATCTACTAGTTGAACTGCAAGACTATCACTTCCATCATCCTCCTAGAGGTATTAAAAAAGAAGAAAATATAAGAATTGGTTACTCAAAGGTACTACCCTTCCTGATGAAAGATGAACTGTTAAATACATGCAGAAATGAACCGTTCAACACATACAGAAAGAACTTACTTTTCCCATAATCCACTTAACGAATCCACCAAACAAACTCCGACAAGCACTACTTGAACCTTGCCTACAAAATATTTTTAAAAAATCAATAAATCATCAATTGAATTACAACTAAATTCTTGCATCTCTATAAGTAAACAAGGCCATACCTAGCTATAGCAGAAAGTTGACTCTCATCTTCACTGACATTCATAAGCTTTGCAAGTGCAAAAACTGCATCAAACCCAAAACCATTAGTCCTATAAACAGTATTAAACAACAAAGTAAAAAAGAAAAAGAAGGTTAAAGGGTCTGCACAAGGCTAGCTGAATTTATTCCACTGCTTAGCATGGTTTATATTAACTTCATTGATCAGATTCAAAGAACAACATATAATCTGTAACTAACTGAATTTATTTCTTAAACATGGAAAGCTACAAACTGATATATGGTCGATATAAAACTCACCGTTAGGAACCAATAACGAGACCTTCCCGAGCGATGTTTGTTGTCACACGAAGCACTGCTTTACAAGAAAAATATTTAAATATCAATACAAATACATAAACTCTTCTTTACAAGACAAATATTCTAAGCTATAAATACGAATCTCATATTTAGTAAGTTTGAAAATTTCATAATTAAAGCAAAAGATATTTAAATATCAATAATATAATATTTTAGCTTTAACATATTTGATGTCTTTCTACTGACATTTAAAATATGGCAAAATCAAATTATTACAAAAGACAAAGGCAAATCATAATAATAATAATAATAATAAACATCATCTCATCATAACCTAGGACTATCAAATCAAAGAAAACATGATATAAAGTCAAACTCTTATCCCACTAATCAGCCAAGATTATATGATATATTTTGACATCAAAATTCAAAAAAAAAAAGGCAGATATATATAACTTTAACAAAAATAAATTAATACAGTATCATCTAGCTCGAAGAGATAAAGAGCCTAAATTCAAGTTGAGGGAGTTTCGATTTATTGAAAAGGGCAAAAGGAATCTAGTTTATATCTCTTACTTAGGTCCTGCAGTCATTGTAGGGCAATTCTCAGGAGTACAAAACTTAGTGAGGGTACCATAGAGCAGATTCACCTGATTGAAGAAATCCACAGCTGAAAAAGATCCAACAATTATGCTTTAGCAATGAGCTTCAAAGAACAATCGGTAGTAACCTAGAACTAGGGAAGAAAGTACTAAAACATTCTATGAAAAATAAACTAATGAATGGAATACAAGTAAATTAGTTGTTATGAAAGTAATGACAGCAAGGCCATGCTAAAGTAGAAAATACATGGATAAATTATATCCACAGTTTTTTTTTTTTTTTGCAAAAATAAGGATTTATTCAAACTGTGAGCATATGTGCTTGCGCAGCAGATGTAAGAAAGAAAAAGAGAAGCCAGATATACTATTGACTGCGAGCCATTCATTTAAATCCTCCCCAGGAGGTAGTCTAACTGCTTCCCTTAAGTTTCCACTGCCTAAGGTGGCATCAATTAGCAGTCATACAGTCATACAGTACAATTATCAACAACAAGTATTGAAATATTACATGATTAAAATAACCAATATACAGCCATTTTCATAAAGTGTTCCCAGGTTATTTAGACTCCTTTTACATGTTAACAATTAAAAAGATAAAATAAATAAATAAGAGGGTAAGTTAAAAAGTGGGGGTCCAATTAAAGAGATTGTCCAGCAGTACCCATTTTCGAAAATATCAGTCTAATCTCTAGTAAACTCAAAAAGAACAAAGGCAATACCTTTTTCACTCGTATGCACATCTATTCCGCCTCTAAAAGGATACAAGAAGTCAAACAACTATAACGGATACAAGGGTTAGGAAATTTCAAGTTCAAAACTCCAAATTTCAATAATTTCTTGATCCAAAGCTACCAAAAATCAGAAATAATAGAAGTACTTATAAGCTACACCATAAAACGTGAGATAAACAGAAAACACATGTAACCCTAAGAAAACCTAAAAATTAAATAGAACTTATATAATAAATTCCTATAAAATTTCAAGTCTTCAAACTTCTCTTTACTGTGCTTTATTAAGAAGTAATATTGGTGAGTACAAGGGCTAAATAAATCATTGAACATTCCAATTGGCCAAGTAGATTTAACACCAAAGGAAGGTAAACCATTGCAATCACAATTCACAAGTAAAACGTAGACAACAATAAAAAAAATTCCAATTTTTGCTATTACAATTTCAGACAATTTCTTTACATGATAAACAAGAATGGTAAATCAAAACATAGCATCTATGATAAGTTAAAATGTATTTTTCAATTTTGAGATCATATATATATATATATATATATAGGTTAGTAAAGGATGGGTTTCATTTCAGTTATAGATTATCAGTGATTGGTTCGAAATAAAGAGGGGGAAATCAAATAAACCTTGGCGACGTACTCCATCTCCGCGAATTTGAAGGCGAGACCGAGGGAGTTAAAAAGAACAGAAACCAAAGAACAAGCATCACAGAATTTATCCAACGGAAGCCCTTCATCCTTGGTTCCACACTGCGATAACTCTTCAAATGCCTGCAATATTTGGAGTTGAAATTTGAAGTTGGAGGAAGAGACAAAAAACCCTTGTGCGTTTGGGTTTGCTGGTTTGTTTCAAAAAAAAAAGATATTGGGGCATGGAAAAGAGAGTGAAGAAGCCATTTTTATTGTGGTTTAAGGCAAACCCAGAACTAGCTTCAGCTCTCTATATATAAACAAGAAGGAAAGAAAGATATAAAAAGAAAAGAAGAAGAAGGAGGAGGAGGCGATGAAATTTAAGAAATGGGAGAGAAATCTGAGGAAAAACCAAAGAAAAAAACAACCCAAAGAAGGCGTGATTTTAGGGGTTGCTCAGTAAGAATTAGGTGTTTTGAGGATATCGATTTTAAGGGGAAATTTTAGGGGTTTTGAGGGGGGAAAATTTGGGATAAAACCGCCTGATTTTTTTTAAAATAAAATAATTTTATGGTATTTTTTATAAAAACGCCGCTATTGCTTATCTTTTGCGGCGTTTTTCACAAAAAATGTCACAAAAAATTATTTTATTTTAAATAAAATGATGCTGTTTTGATCTGCTAATTTTTTTTTGTTGCTAAAATTTATTAGTTAAGTAATTTTATAAAATATTTTTATTACTATTTTTTATAAATTGGATTTTTATTAAAAAGCTAAGTATTCTCAAAATAAATATCATATATTTTAATAAGAAAATAAATGATTAAATGATTGTAATTAATTATTACCTTAGAATTATCCAATATAAACAATCAATCTCTCACATATCAAATTTCTATTAAAGATTGAGACGTTAATCAAGATTTTAAATTATTCTTTTCGATCTAATCTCCATTTTATTAGAGATTTTTTCTAACTAAAATATAACTATTATTTTGCTAGATGTTCGACGTGGAATGATTTTAGTTTTTGTATTTTATTTTTATTTGTTATAATTTGGTCTTATCTAAAATAGATAGTTGCCTATTCATATCAATATGTTACTTTTTTTATTTATTTATCAATTTTTTAAATCTAATATTTAAATATATCAAATGGTTTAGATTAAATATTTTAAATATAAAAGCATTAATTTGAAGAACTATTTTAGTTGCCTATTCATATCAATATGTTACTTTTTATTTATTTATCAATTTTTTAAATCTAATATTTAAATATATCAAATAGTTTAGATTAAATATTTTTAAATATAAAAGCATTTTTAAATATAAAATGGTTTAGATTAAACATCAAGCCCTAAAACGGTAAATTTGATCATTATCTTATAAGCCGTAAACACTAACCTCATATTAACACTAAAATGTAAACTCTAAACATTAAATCCTAATCCCCAAGCCCTAAACCTAAACCCTGAACTCAAAACTGTAATCTTAAAATAATAAACATTATGATAATATTTATTCATTATTATCCACTAACCCGACCCAAATCCAAATGCAAACCCTACTCTGCTCATTTTGTTTTCCCAACCCTGGACCTCAGCACTCGCCACTCACCCACCCTAATGAAGTACCCAACGTAATTCGATTAATGATTGCAAATATAAGATATTTGCTTTCTTTTGCAATCGGGCTATTCAGATAAATTAAACCTACTTGTCCACCACTACCACTATACCTGCCTGAAGCATTGATTCTTTTTAGACTCGAGACCCAAATAACACTTTTTGTTATCAAGAAAAACAAACAACTTTTTCTTTTCGGGAGCAAATCGTCCAACTAACCCCACCGACTCTACTAGCTAAATTGAATCCCAACTTCACTTAATTATTTTCTAAAATTCAATATTTAATAAATTTTATTCGAATTTCAATATTTATAATATTTTCCTATAACCCTTTCTCAGCCTAAAAACCTAGTATTAATTTCTAGTGGGTATTAGACCAAGTAACAATCTCATTTGTCCCTTTTCATTCATTTTCAGTTCTTACTCTTGAGTAGGTACTATTAGGTCATTGTTGTGTTCATGTTTGATTAACTAAATATAAAATTATTTTTGGTAATAAAATTATCAATATATAATATTATTTATCACGATATTTGGTGTTTTATATTACTTTCTTTGATTTATTTAGTCGAACTATCAAAATTTATTATTCTTATAAAAGATTATTCTATTTTTATTATTTACAACACAACAATTTAAGTTTTATGATATTTTATTTTACTCATAATTTAATATATTTTTCTAGTAAAGTAGTTTAAATAAACTGTGATTGAAAATAATAATAAATAGTTAGGAGTTAGGACTTCTCTTTAATAAAAACATTTTGTATTAAACAATATTATTTGTTATCATTTAAATGTAAATTTGACCAATATATAATAAATACAACGAAATATTAAATTTTTCCACTTATAATAAAAAATATAATTGAAACATTACTTGAGAATATATCAAAGAATGAGACAATTGAAATGGTTATAGATTTTATTATTAGCGGCGCTTTTTAAAAAACGCCGCTAAAGGTCAGCATTAGTGGCGCTTTTTTCAGAAACGCCGCTAAAGGCACGAGCATCAGCGGCGCTTTATCAAAAACGCCGCTAAAGGTCAGAGCATTAGCGGCACTTTTTTAAAAACGCCGTTAAAGGCAGGAGCATTAGCGGCACTTTTTCAAAAATGCCGCTAAAGGCACGAGCATTAGTGGCGCTTTTTCAAAAACGCAGCTAAAGGTCAGAGCATTAGCGGCACTTTTTCAAAAACGCCGCTAAATGCCCCTAAAACTCCAAAAACGGTGTCGTTGGGCTTAAGTTTTTTGCGGTGCTTTTTGGAAAACGCCGCTAATGCTTATTTTTTGCGGCGTTTTCCAAAATTCGCCGCTAATGCTCAATCTTTAGCGGCGTTTTTGTAAAAGCGCTGCTAATGCTTGATTTTTAGTGGCGTTTTTAATTCAAACGCCGCTAAAAACGCCGCTAAAAGCCTGTTTTAGTGTAGTGGTTCTATCTTTTCATTTATCTTCTTTATTCGCTTCTTTAATCTTTGATTTATTATTTTATTTTAGTTATTTATTTTAATTGTTTTATCTGACTTGGATTCAATCTCATTTTAGGTTGTGTCAAAATTTAAGTTTCTTTCCGAACGTCTAGAGCCCTAAGTCATATTCACGACTTTGACAAATTTTACAATCCGCTTCTGCATTCATGCGTCTCATCGTTTATCACATCACAATTTCATACAATGATGCTAAACTTAGATAATCAAACACCCGAAGCTTCACCTTAAACAACAAACTAAAAGGTTGAGAATAAAATGATTTAAGTTTTATTTTTTATTTTTTATTTTACAAAAGGCTTTGGAAAAAATCCACTGTAATAAAGGTTAAGTTAACAAGGTGGTTTTTATAGATTAAAATCAAAAGTCACGACATCCAATTCATATGATATAGTTTAACAATTGCAATTGGTGAAGCAAATTAAAATATAAGGTTGTGGAATCGAGCTGATCCTCCTTCACATCCAATGAACAACTTTTGATTATTATTATTTTTATATTAAGAAAAATGGCGAGTTTTAATGGGAAAAATATATTTAACAACATCTAGAAAGCAGTACTAAAGTAGGTCTTGAAAACATTGTCGCACAAGATCTGCAACACTTTATAGTTAGTAGGCCCTACGCATCGTGGTGTTTTAAATTGGCTAACAGCAGCCCCTAACCCTAAGTAATGATCCAAAACCTTCTGAAACGTTCCCCTCCTAAGAATTCGGAGCTCAAGGGGACCAATCGCGTTCACCTTCCGGGAACTAACATACCCTGCATCCACAAATGAACGATCCAAACAATTGCAGCATTCTTTCAGCACTTCATCGCTTACTTCCCCACTTATTTCCCAAAATATCACGTAGTGACCGGGGTCGGTCCACATGTCCACATGGCTCGAGAAATCTATCACTTCCTGCTTTTCCTCCGCAATCAACTTGGCTGCTTCTTCCACTGCTTGCTGCAAATCCTTCTCAGTGTTTTTGTCGATGTTTACGGTCAGCATCAGGTTTCTTCTGCATATAAATTTCAGTTCCGGGGTTGAGTTATGGAACCCCATGACCTTCACCACATCCCCTAGCCTATACCTGTATAACCCTGTGGTTTACAGTTGAAAAAGATTTATAAACAAATTTTCAACTAAGAACCCCATAGAGGTAAGTAGGTGTGAACGAGTGGTGCAGTATTTCTAAGAAAAGGACAAACAACAAGTTACACTAACATGCCAATGTTTCAAATCCCCCAATTATTAATAGCAATGAATATACAGATAAACACAGAGAAACATGGCTGATGCAATGCTTGAAGAGGGAGGGGGGGGGGTTAGACGGGGTCACCCATCTAAAATATAATATTTCCCATTGCAACTACTTGTTAATCAGGATTCCATAGCCAATTACTAAAATACAAGAAGTCCCAGTTTCCACTAAACATCTTTTAAATATATATTATTATATTAATGTGTGTTGAATGTGATCATTTTTAATTATTCCATAACCTAGGCAGTTTTGTTTTACATGATCCTACTTCTCTAGCACGATACACATAAACCTATGACATAAAAATGGCCCCAATGGCATCTATCTCTTCTCCTTGTTTGTCATGTATATAATTATTAAAAATTGTGAATATATAAAATTATCTTTCAAGTGTTTTTTTAACGCAGACCATTGACCCAGAAAATCCTGTCCTTTTCGAAACACATCACTATTTTGTAAATAAGCTTGATCATCCTTGATATCTCAAAGACTTTAGCTGAGAAACCAATGTCCTCTTCCCCATGCCTCTAGACTGAAACAGTTTGCTTCTAGCCTACTCATTGGACTTAGCCTGAAAGATTTTCTGATGTACTTGATGATTTACAAGAATGGAAAGCCTATTAAAAAAAAAACCCCATTAAGGTCCTCATTTTAAAGCATGTAAATATGATGAGCCTATGATAACAAGTAAACTAAAAAGATCCCAGATACTTGAAAAGATTGGGTAAATGTACTTATATAAATAAATAAACATAAAAAGATATGATGCATCAGATATTATCTCTACATGTAGGAGACAAGAGTAGCCAGATTCTTAATACAGAAGTTTCAAATTTTGGAGCAACGAGAACTATGGAAGAGAACACGTGGGTGCTGTTGATAAGAGGACCTCTATTTCATAATTTTGTGTCAACATTAAATAAAAATGTGGATGTGCAGAAAGGATGTGTGAAAAAGACCACAACAAATAAGCCAATTAAATGAGCCTTCGACTGTTTGGTGCGCCTTTGTCTTAACCAATTGGGTCAGATATGTCTGAGAAAAAGGGTTTTTTTTTTTTTTAAAGAAAAAAAATTCACGACACTGCTGCAAATGGAATATCACATTATTGGAAGCAGCAAAGGCTTGGACCATTAATAGCTTGCTCGCCCTACCTCCTACTTGGCTACACCCACATGAAGATCATCAATGTCATGGTTGGGTAACTTTATTAACAAATAAACAAATTAGAAGTTGTAGAGACACTGTAACGTGCAATGTGGATTATAAAGTCAACTTGAACGTGGTGGAGACATGACATGGAGTCTAAATTAATTGTAGGAAAAGAAAGTATTGATTCTTCATAAGAAAAACAAATTAGTACCTGCAAAACTTGTGACAATAACCTCATACTCTTCACCGATTTTAACTTCAGTCAGACTCACTGGTTTGGGCTCCATCGAGAGGATATTAGCATCACCTCTGTCATGGACTTGCTCTTCAACATTCTCTTTCAGAGGAATGAACTCAAAATAGCCAATATTTGGAAGAACAGCATAAGTAGTAGACTCTGTAGGCACATTTGGGTTGATATTTGCCCCAATCCACCCCTCAGAAGAACCATAATCAGCACTTATAAGAGGCACATCCCCCGCATAATGCCTTAATTTCTTCAGATAATGCTCCATGGACCCAGTCATGATCCCATAGATGTATTTGACATTAGGGAAAAGCTCCGGTATCAATCCATACCAATTACTCAACCCTGAAATTTTCCTACGAATTAAGTCTGCCAACTCAGGATTGGGCTTCAGTAATTTAGCCATAGCTGACCGGACGGATGGGAAAGTGATGCGGCTTGTGAGGATCCCTTCTCTAATATCAACACAAAGCTCTTCCCACACTTGTTCAAGAGTTCGAAACGCATGAACTATGCTATGGGCAAAGGTAGAGGAAACCAACTGGATTTCCTCGCGGAAAATCAGCCCGCATAAAAGATGGCAATACAAAGATTGACGGAAATCTGGACCAAATATCACCTCATCTGGGCTGCAACACTGAGATTGCATTGCTTTCATTGCCTTCTTAAACTGCGAATTGCGAAACACATTGGTCGTAGCGGTTCCAGCAAACAATCCCCCTTTCGTCCTACTCTGCTTGCTGCTGTATATGAACTGCAAAGCCTTCCCATTCTTGACAGGGAATTCCCTGTGTCAATAACACAAACTGATTAATAACGACAAAAAAGCTCCCAAAAAAAAAAAAACTTTGGGGGGAGAAAAAGGTTAACAGATATTCAATCATATACCTGTTTCTAAAAGCATAAGAAGTACGGAATATCTGCAAAGTGGTTTCCATCAATTCGTCATTGAACGGCACAAACTTCGGCCTTCCTTGAGTGGTGCCAGAGCTGCAAATTTACAATAATAATAAATATTATCATTCAATTTTTTTAAAAAAAATCATATAAAACATAAAATTAAAGTAAAGAATGCCTGAGAGATATGGTGGTTATGGGTTTTCCGGTGAGAATCGGGGAAGAAGCACCATCAACAATTCTTTGAATATAAGGATCCAAATCCTGGTGAGTGACGACAGGAACACAAGCCTTGAAGCTTTGGGGGTCAGTTCTGCCATTGAGACCCAGATTCTGCAAATACTCGGCGCTTCCATTTTCTTCTAAAATTTTCTTTAAAGTCTCCCTTTGAACATTCTCAGTATCTTTGGTCATCGTTTCGAACTCTTCTATCACTTTTTCTACGTGTAGAATTTCCATCTTTTCTAACATCCTTACTTACTCAAACTACAACCTTAAAAAAAAGAAAAAGAAAAAAAGGAAATCAAATTATATGAAGACTGTTTACTTCTTATTTAGGAAAAAGAATAAAGTGATCTGAAAGCACAGAAAAATAATTTTTAAAAGAATACAATCATGTTTTCCGCTCTCTTTCTCTTGTACCAAAGGAAGCAGAATGGAGTTTTCTTTTGCTATCAATAAAAAAAATAACCACTAATTTAAAAATAAAGTCAAAAGAGAAAACAAGCTTATATGATAATTAAGCAGCAATCTCAAAAACCAAGACGATAACTCAAACATTTCCAAGCTTTCACTTTATTTGACGGATAGTCAGTACAGTCAACCGATAAGAAACTTCAATTTTCCACTAGAGATTAGAGATTAGAGAATAGAGATTAAAAGTTTTTTTTTTGAAGAAAGTGCAAAATTAATGAAATCGGAAAGAAGAGGAAACTGAGAAATCAAAGAATTTGAAATGTGAAACAAAAATTCAACTTCATATCCTGTTCCAAAACTTTGAAAATTTCAAACGAACAAAAAGAAATCAAAGAAAGAGATTCAAATCACGTGTACCAAAATGAAAGAAATGAAAGAAATTCAATAGAACAGAAAAAGAATAAAACAGAATCAGAGTAAGTATGTGGATAAAGTGGAGTTTGAAATTCAGGAATTTCAAGTACCTGAGGAAGCTCAGTGTTTTTCAGTAAAAGAGTGAGAGAGAGAGAGAGAGAGAGAGAGAGAGAGAGATGGAGGGAAGGGAAGGGAAGGGAAGGTGGTGTTGAGTCAGAACTCAGAACTCTCCCAAGTTTATATGGGAAAAGAGGTGACAAGGATAGGAATTTTGTTTACTCACCGATTTCAATGCGTTCTCTAGTTTTCCTCAAAGTGTCTGCAAAGATGGATAAATTGGTTTTTTTATCGTAAGAAATATGGCGGATTGGGAGATAGAGAGAAGATTCTTCGGCTTGCATTTTATAGGCGTTTTCTTTAAAATTATTAATAATACAAATTCCTCAAATTCTTTTTGTCCTCTCCCGACTTTGCCCATACTCCAACCTTAGAATTCCGGAAATGCCGGCTTCAGTACAACTGATGAATTCTCAAATTACCTTTATGGGCTTGGATTATTGTGAGAAGTTAATAACGCCAGATTGACGTGGGGTCGACTCCAATGAAAGGCAGATTTTGGCAATATTGCACTTCTCATCCCTTTAACATTTTCTATTTTCTTTCAGAGTTTTTGGTGTAGAATGAGCTAGTGTGATGAGTCAATTGGGGAGGAACCCGATTAGGAAAATTATGAAAATGTCCTTTTGCAATTAAATTAATTTATATTATTCGAGAGTATTTTGGTCTTTTTATTTTAAAAAGTCAATAAATTTTTTTCATGTGATGAGATTTGAACATGTGTTATTTAAATCGACAAAATATTAATTTTACAACTAAATCAAATACTTATCTTAATACAATATTAGCATCAATTATATTCGGTATATCTTGTGACTTCCATCAATAATATAATTATACTTCTATACTTAATATTCTTTAAACCTGTTTCCTTATCAAAGTAAAACGGGAAAAAATCCAAAATAAAACACCCCCACAAGACATTCCAAACTAGGATAAGTTATAGAGGAGTGAAGGAAAATCGGTTTCAACCTTTTCTAATAAATTCAAACTTTTTTAAGAAAAAAAATCACATTGTAATATGTGTCAAATCAAATTTGTATAAAGAAATTGGTTTGGGGCAGTCCAATTTCCAGATCCCTATATCGAAATTTTGATAAGAATAGAATATTGGTTTAAAATCGAAACAATGCATATTGATTAATACAGCACGACTACCATGATTAATATAGCCCATACAATTCAGTAAGTTTTAATTTTTTTTCTTTAAAAAGTAGTAATAAATGCACAATATTAGATTGAAATATAGGATGTGGAAGTTTTGGTTTGATAATGAGTGGTAATTTAACATCTAATTAAGATGTAGATGTAGAAATGGTGGGGTGTGACGAGCGGCCAAATGGTGGGTGGGCCCAACGCTCCCAACTCCGAACTCCAAAACACATGTCGGCATACAAAACGTTCGTTTCTTTACTTTCTTTGCACTGCCATGGCTATAATTTAATTAAATTTGGGTTTATAGTGATATGATATTTTCCCCTAATTTTTGTAAATAATTCATACAATCCATGCAGGATCTTCTACTTCCAAACATCCATACAAGCGATTTTTATTATTCAAACTCAAATCATTCTTACAATATAAATACATCACAATTTAAATCTTATAAATGTTGTACAAGTCCAAATTTACCCGGGGCCCAAAAACCCAATACACCACAACCCAAACAACAAACCTAAACAATTACTAACCCAAGCCCAGCCCAATAGCCAACCAGCCCAAACTCGAGGCTCAATATCCTAGCCTAACGAACTAAAGTCAGACTAGGGTTTCAGAGACTGAAACCCTAGTGCCGCATCTGCTGACCCTTGGTCTCCTAGCGCCGCCTTCATCAGCAAGTGGCACACCCCACTTGACCTGCTGTCACCGCCGTATGTCACGTCGCCGCACCTGCTACCAGTCATCAATCATCTGCAAGAGGAAGATAAACACGCAATAGCAACAGAAACAGTAGGAAAAGATACAATAATAAGAAAAAGTTGTTGAAATTGGCTATAAAAGAGGACCAGAATCATACTTGTTTTCTTCTTGGTTTTTTTTACGAACACCAGTGAATCAGAAATAGCAAAAAGTCTTGAAAGGTGTTTAGATCTTTGTTCTTTTATTTTGTTCATTTTTATGTTCGTTTGTTATTTTGTTTTTTTCACAGAACTATTTCAACTAGAACAAAATATAGAAAATAATAGGGGGGAGAGAGGACTCACCGGATACCTCGTCTTCGCACCATTGGAGGGTTCTCTTCCATCGTCGAAACCGAATCCAAAGAGCACCTAGAGCCTCCTTTTTATTCTTTAAGGTTGAGAGGGCTTGACCCTTAAGGATCCCGCGAAATGCGGGCTAAAAATGCCCTTTTTGAGCATCGCCGACCACAGTCCACCGTGGAGACTAGACGGCGCAAGGGCGGAGCCCTAGGTCGGTCTTAGGAGGGGAGGCTCTCTCTGTTTTTTTGAAAACAAGAAGGAAAAATGAGAAATTTTAAAAAATTTTGGGCTTAAATAGCCCCAAAAAACGGCGCCGTTTTGCAACTAGGGTTCAGGTGCCAAAACGAAGTCGTTTTGGCCCTGACCCGCACGGTGACCCGACCCTGGGGAAGGATCCGCATGTTTTCTTTAAAAGGGATATTTTCGCGCGCGGTCCCTCTGCTTTTGCTACGCATTGCAATTTGGCCTATTTTCTTTTCTTTTCTTTTCTTTTCTTTTCTTTTAATTTAGCTGCACAATTTTATTTTTGTTTCATTTTAGGCCATTGCAGCACTGCGTTTTGGGTATTTGGTTTATTTCCTTTTGGATTCTCCTCCTGCTGCGCGCGTCATGATTTAGTCCTTTCTGTGTCTTTTTCATTTTATGATTTCGACTCTAAAATTTTGTCCTGCTTCGATTTAATCCTCTGTCGCTATTTTAGCTATCTTATTTTAAATTAATTACCTTAATAATCATTATTATCATTAAATTTAGTTCTATGTTTTATTATATATATTTTATAACTTTAATATATATATTTTATAACTTAAACATATACATATGCACCTATACTTTTCAGTATTTTATAATTTTGAAATACATATACATACATTTTCTATGACATATACATGCTTATATATTTTATTATACCTTATAATATATATATGTACATACTTATATTTTATATTTCTATAATCTATATACATATATATCTCTTTACATTTTAATCCTATTCATTTTCTTTACTATTATTTACATGCTCATTATTATTTTAAAAGAACGTTTTAATTCTATTCGTTTATTTATGTGTTATTATATGATTGATTTTCTCTTATATTTATTTATTTCATTTATGATGAGTGTTCGTATTATTCATATTTACATTATCTAATTCAATATTGTTTTATTACGAGTATTAACATCGTGATTTTATTCAATGCATAAATTGTGATTTTCGAGTAAGCAAAATCTTATGTTTAGATTCGAGAAGATCGTACCCTAACTTATTGGGTTTCGATTTTCACAATAAATCTAAATACGTGAATCTTTTCAAACTCACGTTTTAAACGACCCCGGGAATTAAGAAGAAATCGTGTCCTAACATACTGGGCATGATCCTTTTTTCTCAAGTTTTAAATGATCTCGGGAATTAAGAAAAGATCGTGTCCTAACTTACTGGGCATGACTCCTTCTCTAAACCCGAGATAATTAAATATCTTTTTAAATAAGTAAATTTTTGGCATTCATTCGCGCATCAAGAATTCAAGACATTGTGTCCTAACTTACTGGATATAATTTTCTTTCTCGATTAACGTGAAATATGCCCTTTTCCCGAAAATTTTTAATATTTCAATAAAGGATCGTATTTTAAATCTCTTCAAAGTTTTCAATTTTCGACACTAAGACATTAAGTAATCAACTAGGTACCAATTTTGGGCGTATCAAGGATGCTAATCCTTCCTCATGTGTAACTGACTCTCGAACATATTTTTTGAATTTTGTGGACTAAAATCGTTATTTTAATAAAATCAAATCGTTTATTACAAACAACCACTTTTCGAGGTGAGCCACTCACACCTCATCAAAAAGGATTGGTGGCGACTCCCATTTTCATTTTCATTTTCAAAATCCAAGTCGACCCCGTTTTCACAAAAAAATGGTGTCCACAGCTTGGCGACTTTGCTGGGGATATAAAATGAGAGAGTTAAGCCACGAGTTGATTAATTTTTGTCTTTTTGCCGAAAATTAAATTTGGATTGAATATACGATACTTTTACTGCATTTCATCCTATTTTTATCATTGTGATTCTTAATTGATATGTTAGTTTAAGTTTTGGTATCTTTCTGCACATTGCATTGTATGACCGTTGGTCACACCCTTTTAAGTGGGAGTGAGAAACTATGCCTTCGTGAGGTTTTTGCTTTCGGGATACAGTCGTACCTATGTCTTCGTGAGATTTTCATCTCCATATGGCCATAGGGAAATGTATTCCCCTGAACTGAACTCAGTCTATATGAGCCTATAATGGGTGAGGATCGAGGAATCTGCTGGTTCGGGTACCTTTACCCTAGAAGCCAAGCCGCATGTAGTGAACCTTAGGAACTCACCCTAGGTAGAACTACACCAAACTCTAGAAGATACCCGAATAGTTGTTTTATTATTTCTTGATTGTATTGGGTTTATACATGATACTAACTTTTTTGTTTTACTTTGACTACATGACATTTCAACTACATGGCATTTCATCATAAAAGGCGTTGGTTCATATTCGGTTTCTAGTTAGAAAGCTTATCATGGAAAGAGGGTTTCTTGATAAGGTGGAGGATAATACGGCTGTCCAAATTTGGTCAAAAATGACACAGCAGGAGAAAGGTGATAGTTTGGTTGAAGGATATGTATCAGAATTATGGGACTTTACCAGTATTAGTGTAACTCAGAACAGTTTGCAAGAGTTGAAGGAAATCTGGGATCAGTAGAATGAGGAAGTCAAATAGCTATTCTATTCTAATTACGGAGATTTATCGTATCTGCTAGATATGAAGGTAGACAAGTGTCTATCTTAGGCTCTCGTACAATTTTAGAACCCTGCCTACGGTAGAAGAATACATGGCTTTACTTTGATGTTCAAAAATTTAAGTCGATAGAGTCTACTCGAGAGTTGTAAATGTACTGACCTTCTTAAAAAAGAGGCTGATGAACATAACCGGGATGAGCGAACAGTGGGTTACAGCTCGAATCCAACAGAAGGGGGATAGCAAGTGCATTCCTTGAAAAAGTTTGAAAGATATAATTCTAGCACACCCAGATGTGAAGAAGAGGGTAGACGTCTTTGCTTTAACCATATACGACTTAGTTATATTCCCCAAGGCTTTGGGACATATTGATGAGGCAGTCACTGACTTGTTCGACTGACTTGATAAGAGGGTTACACCAGTTCCAGTGATTTTGACAGAGACATTCAGGTTGCTAAATGCCTGCCGGAGAGCGGATGAAGGTAGATTTGTCGGATGTGTGTAGCTTTTACTCGCATGGTTCCACAGTCACTTTTAGAGAGTTGATAAGGTTTCGTATCGGGTCTTCTCTGAAAATTATTCACCACTGAAAGAGATAGTAGCTACATCGAGGAGGGATGACATCTCGGAAGAAAAGTGGATGGCAATTCTACAAAATCTGCGTGAAGAGGACGTCAAATGGAGAGCTCGGTGGTTGCTTCCAGATGAGATTTTGTATCGATGCGGCGACTTTGATTGGGTTCCCTTGCTGGGAATTTGGGGAGCTGTTGGTTATGCCCCATTGCTAGTGCTGAGGCAGTATAGGTCAAGACAGTTTATACCCGTAACTCACGGACTAGCTGAGTGTGAATTTTCATACAAAGGTGATGGTTACAAAAAGAAAATTCGAGAAATGTCCAATGCATGGAACCAGACACGTCGGATGAAGAGATTAGTCTTGGGACCAATGACAACTCCCGAATATAATGAAAGGTAGGTTAAAAGAATCAATGACAATATCCCCGAGCCGAGTCACGAAAACAGTCAGTTGATAGAGGAACATTTGCGAGTCATCCCTTCTGAACTAGAAATCATAAAGTAGGATTTTGAAAGGAGAAATGCAGAATTAGAAAAGAAGATAGAGCAAATGGAAGAAGAAAAGATAAACTTGAGATTAGATACAGATATTCAGAAACTCGAGGCAGAAAGATTAAGAAAAGAGAAAGTTAAGGCCGAAGAAGATCTAGATAGCTTGAAGACAGATTACAAGAAGCTTCGGTTATCGATGAGAACTGCCGGGTTGGGAAAAACTTCAGAGCAGTGGTGCGAAGAGATTCGAGAAGAAAGGAACAAGGCCTATAGCTGGGAAAATAAGTTCCAAGAGGTCCAGACACAAAATGAGGCTCTAAAGAAGAGTTTGTTAGAAAACCAAAAGGAAAAAGACGAACTAGAGAATAGAGTGACCGAGTTAGAAGGATCTCTCCATCGATATCGAAATCGAAATTCTGTGATGGAGTTGAAAGCAAGCTTGAGCAAGATCGAAGAAATGAAAGAAATGATAGAAGAGTTAGAAACGGCACTACAAAATGGTGAGATCTGGATCGAGTACTTGGAAGCTAATGAAAATCGTCAGATTGAACTGCTGCACCACTTGCAGAACCAAGTAAAAATAGAGATCATGTTATGGGAGAAGCCGTGGCTCAGATCCAAGAGGTAGCTGATCACCTGCAGACTTTGGCAGTACAAGCCGATATGCTGAGCGTGAAATATGAGTTGGAATCGAGTCGGGATAGGAGTTAGCCTCGTTACTTAGGAATATTAGAGTTCTGAGCATTAGGGCTAAGCCGTATCTGTAATTCATCTTATGTAAAGAAGTTTGATTTCTAGTAAAGTTTTCAAAAATGAAATTGAATTAGAATTGACGCTTTTTTTTTACGTTCATGCAATTCGCATCATATGCATTAACGACCATTAAAAGACCCTAATTGAATAAAATTATTTCAGTTAACCTGGAAAACCAACACCCCTACGGTATTCGAGCGAAATCAAAGAACATGGATCAAAGATTAGAAAAGCTTGAACAGCTCCAAAAAGAAATGCAAGACCAAATGCAAGAGCAGCTGGAAAAAATTCAGCAAGATTTAGCAGAAAAGATGGCGGAGTCTCAAAGAAGCATGATGACTCAGCTAACACAACTATTAGCTGGGGAAATGACAAAGGAAATGACCCCATAGTTATTGTTGAAGAAGGAGATAATGATGGACCCCTCTACCCTCCTGACTTTACTCCTCCACATGTACAGCCCCAAGCTAATATACACCTACGCAGGTATTCTGTTACAATTAGGCCTCAGCAGTTTCAGGCTAGTACCTTAATGCCAATGAACTTTCAAATCGGATTAGGTTCTAACCCTAGAGAGAACCCTACCAATCCCATTGTCCCCAATTTCGACGAAGTGGATGAGAAAGAAAAAATAAAAAAAGAATTGCCAAAATAGCTGGAGGAAAGATGTAAATGGCTCGAAGAAAAATTCAAGGCAATGGAAAGTATTGAGAATTATTAGAGGATTGCTGCTAAAGACTTAAGTTTGGTTCCGGATTTGGTACTTCCCCACAAGTTCAAAATGCCAGAATTTGAGAAATACAATGGGACCAGTTGCCCGGAAGCTCATATTACCATGTTCTGCAGGCGTATGACTGGATACGTCAACAATGACCAACTACTTATACATTGCTTTCAAGATAGCCTCACAGGGGCAACATCTGAGTGGTACAATCAATTAAGTCGTACCAAGATTAGTTCATGGAGGGACTTAGCACAAGCATTTATGAAACAATACAGTGATGTAGTCGATATGGTCCCTGATAGGATTACTCTGCAAAATATGGAGAAAAAGCCTAACGAAAGTTTCAAGTAATACGCACAAAGATGGAGGGAGATTGCTGTTCAGGTCCAGCCACCACTCCTAGAAAGAGAAATGACAATACTCTTCATTAACACACTGAAGGCACCATTTATCACTCATATGCTGTGAAGTACCACGAAAAGCTTCTCTAACATAGTTATGAACGGAGAAATGATTGAAAACGCCATAAAAAGTAAGAAGATCGAGGTTGGAGAAAGTAACCGAAGGTCGACTTCGAAGAAAAAGGAAAATAAGGTAAACAACATGAGCACCTATAACAAGGGTTACTCAAAATCGATCACGATGAACCAACCAGAAAAGGTGGCTACTAATCAACAAAGTTCATCAAGACAGGAATCTGTCACAAGATAGTACACGCCAATTTCGGTACTATACAAGAAGTTGTATAAAAGCCTGTTTGATACACATATTGTCTCCCTTTTTTACTTAAAGCCCTTACAACCTCCGTACCCCAAATGGTATGACGCTAATGCACAATACGACTATCATGCAGGGATTACGAGGCATTCAATAGAAAATTGCACAGCCTTCAAAAGGCTAGTTGAAAAGCTGATCAGTATGGGTGTTGTCAAGATTGATGATTCATCCAGTGCGGAAAATCCATTGCCTAGCCATGCTGATAAAGGGGTAAACATAATAAATGGAAATGTGGGGAGAAAAATTAAGGCAGATACTGCAAAAATAAGAACTCCTTTGAAATGGGTCTAGAAGAAAATGATAGAAAGGGGGTTAATCAGTTCAAATGTAGAAAAGAAATATTAGGAGACGAGAAATTATTGTGAGTTTCATCATGAAGAAGGGCACGAAATCCAAGAGTGCACAAAATTTCAAGACTTGGTTCAAGACATGATGGATGGTAAAGAAATGAAGTTCTATGAAGAAGTCCAAGAAGAATGAAGCATATGCGCGTCGGAACCAACGGCAAGGGTTTCAAAAGTAAACCATCATGTGATTATCATCTCGCGACCAAGGAATAACGAGGCAAAAATACCGATAATGCCAAAGATAATAATCCAGAAGCCCACAACCTTCTCTTATAAGGATAACAAGAAAGTCCCGTGGAACTATGAGTGTAACACAACTGTTCAAGGAAAGGAAATTTCAGCCAATATTGCAAAAGAGGATCATGACATGGGTTCTTATACGCATAGTGGGAAGCGCTATAACTTGATAAGTCCTCCAGCCGAGCTAGTAAAATGAAAGGTCATAGTGACGGAGCAAAAGAAGGAAAAAATAGCCGAGTCTGTGTTACCTATTATCGAACCAGTGAAAGAGGAATAAGTCAAGAAATTCCTCAAATTCCTGAAGCACAACGAATATAGTGTTGTGGAACAACTGCATAAACAACCAGCTCGCATATCCGTGCTAGCCTTGCTCTTAAGTTCAGAGGTGCATCGAAGGGCATTGATGAAAGTACTGAATGAAACTTATGTGGCCAATGACATCTCTGTCAATAAATTAGATCGGCTGGTCAAAAACATAAGTTCCGACTTCATTTTCATTAACGATGACGAGATACCACCAGGAGGTAGGGGGCACTAAAGCTTTGCATATTACCACCTGATGCAAGGAGTATACTTTGCCAGGAGTTTTGATATATAACGGGTCAACACTGAATATATTGCATTTTTCCACACTTAACAGGCTACCTGTGGATAGTTCGCATATGAAGACATGCCAAAATGTAGTGAGGGCATTCGATGGCACAGAAAGAAATGTCATGGGAAGAATCGAGTTACCCTTATTAATCGGCCCAACTATTACGAGGTGGACTTTCTCGTAATGAATATCAAGCCCTCCTATAATTGCCTATTAGGAAAACCATGGATACATTCGGCGGGGGTTGTACCATCGTCGTTACATCAGAAGCTGAAGTTTGTGTCAGAAGGTCTGCTGGTGACAATAAACGCCGAAGAGGACATCATAACAGCTGTAGCTAATGATGCTCCATACGTGGAAATTAATTATGAGGCAGTTGAATACTCCTTTTAATCTTTGGAATTTGTAAACGCAACATTTATTTCTGATGAGAGTAAAATTCCAATACCGAAAATATCCAAGACCACGAAGATGGGGTTACAATTGTTGGTGGAAAAAGGAGCTTTACCCGGAAGAGGATTAGGGAGATGTCTCCAAGAAAGAATTGAGGCTCCAATGCTGAAGGAAAAATAAGATCGCTTTGGTTTAGGATATAAGCCAGACATAAAGCAGAGAAGGAAAGAGTTAGAAAAAAGAAAGAAAGAAGAAGAGCACGCCTAAGTGGAGAGGAGATTAAATGGGAACCCATGATAATTCCCCACACTTCTGAAACTTTTGTGTTTGGGGGAATCATTCATCACGAAAGAAGTGTGCTGAAGGAAGAGAGCATCAACGCCATACATGAGGAGACGAATGAAGAAGGGATTATGTTAGATATACGTCCCTATGAACCTGGAAGTGTTCTAAATAATTGGACTGTAGAAGAAATACCTGAAGTTTTTAGAGCTTTCTCAGAGTAATATTCAAAACATGCTTGTTATTTTAGCCTAGAGACAATGGGAACTTTTTGTGAAATGGGCATATGTCTGAACATCGTTATTTTAATGAAATATATCTTTGCAATTATTTTGGAGCAGATATTCTTTCAATATTCATTATTTTTGCATGAATAGTCATTTTGGATTCTTTCAAATTATTCTTTCATTAATTCATGATCATACCAAAAGTATGCTTAAATCTATACATTTTTTGCATATTCGTTAGTACCTATAACAGGTCCCCAGATATCAATGATGTGAGTGACTCTACTATGGACTCGGAAAACCCTTTTGAACGAGATATGTATTTAGAAGGATCTCATGATTTTGAAGATAACATAGATAGTAACCTATCTTCGAACTTGTTGAGGATGGTAGAGCAGGAGGAGAAACAAATCCTACCTCACAAGGAGACGGTGGAGATTGTGACCCTGCAGGAAGGAAAGGTGGTGAAGATCGAAACATGCATAGCTGAGGAAGCAAAACGAGACCTCGTTTAGTTACTTCAAGAGTTTAAAGACGTCTTCGTATGGTCATATCAGGATATGTCCGGACTGAGTACTGACATTGTAGTACACCGTTTTCCTATAAAAGAAGATTGCAAGCCTGTTCAGCAAAAACTTCGGAGGATGAGGCCTGATGTGGTACTAAAAATAAAGGAGGAGGTTCAAAAATAATTCGATGATGGGTTCCTGCAGGTGGTCAAGTATTCAGAAGGGGTGACCAATATTGTACCTGTCCCTAAAAAAGATGGAAAGGTACGAATGTGTGTAGATTACAGAGATTTAAATAAGGCTAGCCCGAAAGATAATTTTCCCTTACCTCACATTGATACCTTAGTGGACAACACGGCAGGCCATTCAATGTTTTCCTTCATGGACGGTTTCTCGGGATATAACCAAATTAAGATGCATCCTGAAGATATGAAGAAAACCACTTTCATAACCCTATGGGGGACTTTTTGTTATAATAACTTATTAAAATTTAATAATAATCATCTACCTAAAAAAAATATGCTAAGGGTAATTTGGTCATTGATACATTTTTCCTTATGCTATTACAACATTTATTCCATTCAACCAAACAACTGAATTATTGATTACAGCTTTATTCTATTATAGTCAACCAAACGTAGTGTAAATAAACAACTTTTGAAGTCAATATTGCTTTTGAATCCAAAGGCAAAAAAAAAAAACAAAAAGAAGAAAGTTTTTTGCTTTTGGGAAATACACTTTTGGAGTTAAATGACATTTTTAACTATTATTTATAATCTAATGTATTTTATGTAATATTTATATTGACTATACATCTATTTTCCTATTGAAAATTATTTCAAATACATAATACTATATTTAAATTTGTAACTGTTATATTTTTAATAATATTTAAAATATAGATTGTATAGTCAAATTAAATTTTACAAATATTTAATATTAATTATTTACAAATATTTAAAATTGTATTTCATATATCGAAATATTAATAATGAGTTATAATAAATTATTTTTATATTTATACAAAAATATCATAATATTAACGAATTTGAATATTGTTTAATGCATATTTTACTTCACAATATCATGTCTATCGACATTTTATTTCTCAAAATCACTTTTTGACAGCAATATTAAACACTTAAATATTAAACCAAACATTTTAAAAGCATTTTTTTCATGGCACTTTCAAATGCAATGAGAAACTAACCCTAGGTCCAATGTTTTTAGAATGGTTGAATCGATCAAGCAACTGATTTGTTAGTTTAACCAATTTAATTAAAAATCATTAAAAAGAAAAAACATGTTCAATAGTTAATTCAACCGTTTCGTATAAATTTCCAATCCAACCACTTTAATACCATTCTCCAAACTAAAACTCTAACTAATTCTCGATTCGAGTCCAACATCATTTCCTAATCATATAAAAATATGGGGCTCACCAATTCATAAATCATATACTTTGCATTTATAATGTACGCTTCCTAAGTTTATAACAATATACTTTTCAAATTCATATAATACTAACAAAACAATTATGAGTGAATTAAAATTTTGTTAATTAAATCTTAAATCTTTTTCGAAATATTATGAGATCTTGAACGAAATAATTAAAATCCTGAATTTAGTCGCAATTGCTAAAATTTGATGATAAATTTTTTATTCTTATAATTACTTATATATTTAGATTTTAATTATTTATCATTTTTAAATATTTTTATAATATTCTGAAAAATAAATTTTGACAAATAGATGTTTAAATTATTTATAACTATTTATTCAGATTCACATGTTTTAGATTTTTCTTATAATATTTTAGGATTTTCTAATTTTTAAATTTATGTTGATTTGACATATTATATCAACATACTTATTCATATAGTATGTCACGTATCAAAATTTTTTTACTTTAGTTGGTCACGTCAGCATTTATTATTTTTATTACCAAAAGCTTAATTGAATCAACTTTTTTCTTAAACCCTCAATTACTTAATTAATTAATTTAAAAAATATTTTTTTATGAAAAACTTAAAACAAGCTAATTACATAGAAGACCTTTGAGCAAGGTTAACACTTGCTTTGACAATAGGTGAGATTACTAACATTTTCCCTGGAATTTCTTCAAACACTATCAAGTTTTGACCTGTATCAAATGCCAGTTTAGCTATACAATTTTCCAATTTGTTCAACTCCCTAGGAATATGTTGTATGGCCCAATGTCCAAACTTCGCTAAAAGCTGATGGATTCTTCTAATAAGGCTCAAAGTTGAAGCTGTCAAGGAGAAGTCTTAAATGGTCTTGAGCCCCTCTAAACTATCTGCTTGAATCATTTCACTCTAAAAAATCTTATCTTGAGTAAGGATCAGCCCATCGAGAATGCCCCATAATTTAGCATAAAAAACTGAACAATTACCCAAAGATTTGTTGTAACCCAAATTATTAGGAGTAAGGAATGGAGTTAACACAATTTGAATTTCTATAAAATAAGTGTTTGATAAGGATTTTAACTATTGCTCCATTCAAATTGATTTTTTGATGCACACTTTTTAAATCCTTTTGGTTTTAAAGTTATATATCTTTATTTGTGTGGATGAAGACTGCTAATTATATTTGACCGGAAATAATCTAATGAGGAGGCTAAGACCCCATGTTTTAACAGAAGCTATGTCCTTCACTGATCTATGGCTGCTGTTTCGGGGGGGATAAAAGGGAGATGCATGGCGGTAACTAATAATTATTGAGAGTTGAAAAGAAACGAAGCTTCTTATTATGAGGGTAGGTTTTTATTAATATTATAAAGACCTAAAAGGGTAAGTTTGTGAGTTGGATAAGAAAACGACAGAAAGGAAGGGATCACAGCTGATGCCAACTAAATCAAAGATGATTCCTTTTCTCCTTTATGGGGTTTGAGTCATCCTGCTAGGGGATACTATTGTCGCCATTAATTTACACTTTCATCGTGCTGAGGCGGTATATCGGCTAACCCCCACTCCTGCTGGTGGGGTCTTCATTATATGTGTAATCGCATCAACTCTCTCTGCGTGTATGATGTTTTCATTATTTGGAAAATGACAATTAATTAGAGTTGTAACTTCAGACAAACTTTCTCATTCTTGTTTATGATCAGATTAGACTTCTTCCAACCAAGAGGGACTAAAGTGGTAATTCAGGATATATCTACATTCAGTGCATTGGTGCTCCTCCCTTCCAATTGCTCCACTGCGAGACATGGTATTTATAGCTTATATATCTCTCTTCTCAGCCATATGATTTGTTACAGATAACAAGTTTGAAATTATTATTTACAATAGAAGTGGTCCTGAAAATCGACTAGTTTTGACAACCTTTTATTTTTGCAATTTTCCTGGTTTTGGAACTCCTATGTGGGGGAGGCCTAAGCTTAGAGGATCGACCGACGTTTGATTTATGAGATCAAACTCTCTTCTCCCTCCTCCTAACTTTAACAAAATTTGTGATTCACTCCTTACATTTTAAAACTTCTAATTTAAATCATGCTTCTATTTCTTTTCTTTTTTAATTTAAAAATCATTCTCTAATATAATTTCGTTAGTATTTTCTATCAAAAATTATCAATATCTTTTTTTTGTTAATGACATGTTACATCATGTTAGGATAGCCTACTCCACATATCAAATTGACAAATTTTGAAATATACTAACGATATTAATGATTTGACTAAAACTTTTAAATCGAAAAAAGAAAAATAACTTAAATTTTAACTTCCAAAGTATAAGCATTAAATCTCAAATTTTGTCATGGTAGAGGGATTGTTTACATATTTTAACCTAACAAATAACAAATATTATTTAAAAAAAACACTAACCAAATCACAACTCGTTGGAAAAAGTGGAATTGAAAATTTTCCCCACACATTTAGATTAAGTTCAATTCTAAAGTCATCGATGCTAAATATAAATGGAAGATTTTTTTGAAACAGTCCAGATTCCTTTTAAAAAAATTGTTAATGTTTATGGGAATATGGATAAAAAGCTCTTATAGTCTTATTTGTAAATTTTATGGAAGATAAAAGAAGGTGGAAGATTTTATTTTAAAATTTAAAATTATATAAAGAAGATAGTAACTAAGATTAATCAAATAAATTCATAAAGGAAAAAGATTAATCAAACAATTTCAAGTTCGTGGATTAACCCAATATCAAAATTCAAAAATTTTAAAGAAATCCATTTTCTTGAGCATCCAACAAACAAATTAAAAAAAAATCCTCGACAATATAATATGAGCTCAAAGGTAACTGTCTTAAATTTTAAATTCTGTTTGGAATCTAAAGAAATAGTTATAATGGGATTACATCATATATTACGATATCTTGACATTATTTAGAAATACAAGATTACGTAATAGTTGGAATATTGAGAATCGAACAATGTAATCTTAATTTAAAATGTAATGTTAGATTTAATAAATTAAATCTGAGATAAAAATAGTTGAATTACCGGAAAGAAAATAGATGATTAGATTGATGGAAATGTGTTAAATTAATATATAAAAGAAAATAAAATGTTGGAATTGGCATCATTGATTATTCATTTATGTGGAAAATAAGCAGTAAATGAGTAATCTAAAGCCTTAGATGACAGTTTTAGTTGTAAAATTTTTTATCTAGAATATCTTGTTTTATTCACAAGAAAAGGTGATGTAAGAAGACTTTTACAATTTCTTCCTGTTTTTTTAATTATTCATAACATCAATTTTCTGGCTGCTCTTGTCATACTATTCAATTTTCTCCATTAATGAGTTTTTTTATTCTTAATTATTGGCAGCAACAATAAACGTTTCTAAAACCAACAAAAGATAAATAAAATTCTCTCTACAGGTTAATGCCGATTCAACCTACAAATTTTAATCATTTTTATCCTACATTAGACTATGCTAATAGGAAAATGATCAACAGTGTTAGCCTATTGTTTTTTTTTTAAAATTTTATCATTTTTAAAATTCAAACTTTAAATCTCGAACTATAAAATCCGAACCTTCAACCCCCAAAATTTAAAACTTGAAACAGAAACACAAAATCCTAAAACTTAAACTCTATGAGCATCGAAATTAAGAATCCAAAATTTAAAACTTAATTTTGAAATCTAAATTTAACTTTAAATTTTTAAAAATTGAAAGAAAAAAAAGGGAGTTGAGATTTGACGGTGTGGAATCATGTACCTTCACAGATCTGGAATTGGTTGGACATGAACCTTCTGGTAACTATGACTTATATTTACGGAATCTACTTCCACAGTAAAAAAGAAAATATCCAAATTATTCCAGACATGATTGAGGTTGTTAATAACAGTACCAATTTAGTCGAAATCTATTTTGGTCTGATGAAATTATTAATGTGATATTAATCTATTATAAAATAAAAAAATATTTCTATTTTATATAATTTATGTGATAGTTAGGCAGAGATTTGGGGAAAAGGTAACGTCATGGTGCGCGCAGTTGGCTTATCAATTAGAAAGATGGTCTCTTTTTAATAACGGACAAGCAGCTTACTTGTAAAAAGGTAAAAGCAAATCTCAAGGATATTTACAAAACCTGTCGTTTCATGTAATAAGGTTAACATAGCCACCACCTTAGGCTGTCTTTCACTAATGTCTTTTCCGTCCACACCTCAATTTTAAGAAATTCAATTTAGCAAAAGTTCCTCCCCCTTCCCTATGTTTTGCTATCAAAAGGAAAATAAAATTATTTTGTTGGTTGCATTTAATTTTTTTAGTGACTTAAACAATGATTATTAAATTTATTGAATTAAATTATGTTATTTTTAAAATTTTATGTAACAAATATATGATCAAATGTACAATGTTATATTAGTATAAAAAATCATGTTGCTTTAATTAATTAATTTAAAAATTATTATTTAAGTCATGATTAAAATTTTAGAATTCGAAAAGCTTAAGACATAAAAATGTTGAAAATAAAGAAAAAAAAAAAGACTAAATCCATGAGAACTTATAAAGTATAAGACTTACAATAATAACAGAACTTGAACTGAAATTAAAAGGGTTAGGTAGATAAATGTCGGAAGAACGGTGGGTGATGGCAAATGGGACAGCCGCTAAAATATGGGTTTTGAGTAGAGGTGTTCATGGGCCGGGCTGGGCCGGCTCTATAAAAAATTTCAGTCCGAGTCCTAGGCCTAGGCCCGGCCCGGCCTAAAATATGGGCCTGGAATTTTATCCAGGCCGGCCAGGGGAAAATTCTTAAGCCCGAGCCCGGCCCGGCCCATTTTTTAAATAAACACAAAAAAATTTTTAGAAAATTAAAAAAATATTTTAAAAATAAAAAAAGTATTTTAAAATATTTTTAAAAATAAAAATATATATTTATTATATTCGGGCCGGGCCGAGCTGGGCTCGGGCCAAAAAAGTGGTGCCCGAGGCTCGGCCTGTTTTCTAAACGGGCCTTATTTTTTTGTCCAAGCCCATATTTCGGACCTATATTTTTACCCAAACCCTCCTATATTTTGGGCGGGCCGTCAGACTGGGCCGGGCCGCCCGGCCCATGAACAGCTCTAGTTTTGAGTGTCTTTTAATGATAAAGGGATAAAAGAAAGGGAAATAGAGTTATAAATTAGGTATGTATGGCACATCCACTTTTTCAAGTAACCCAAAATTGTAATTGACAAGACTGAATCAGAAATGTTAGAAACGGACGAATGAATGCCATTTCCAGAACTTCAAGTTCTGAGTTCACTTTTAGGCATATATTGTTTGAGCATCATTTATGCGCCGAAATCAGATCTTTTTGTTGTTTTGTAGATTGAGGTAGGCACAAGTTTGGTTGGTTTTTTTAATCATGCAAATCTTATTTAGATTTATAGGAAGAACATCGATTGTAAACAGGACAATCAAACATTCGACTGAAATGGTATATTATTACCATTTAAACGCTAATCCAGTTTTTTAAAGCCAAAAGTGAAAATCAACAATGGGGGACTACCGCATTGCCCCATAAAACCCGACCACCACAACAACAACAACAACGAATGATCTTAAAATCTTAATTACCAGCACCAATTCCCTCACGTACTAAACGTATACCTAATGCCTTGCCTAACTTCAGCCGTAATCTCAAATCTTTTGTATTAAACTGAAGCAATCCACCATGTTGCTTTAATTGTTTCAGCTAGTTTTGTCTTTCTATGTGCCGACTCTAATGCTATTCCTGTGGACTTCTAAAAATCTGGCACAAACCCAAGTTTCTTGGCAACAACTCCATCGATCAGTTTTCATTAAAGATAAAAATAAGATGATTTAAGAAATGAATTTTAAAATAGTATAATATATAGTGCCTGTTAATTCTTTCTGCTTTACGTGGAAAGCAAAGCAACATGGGGGCTAAATGAACGGTGGTGGGCGGTTGAGAGGGACATCAATTTTAAAAAGAAAAATTGAAGGAATTGTAAATAGCTTTCAATCTACTTATATTAATTTAGAATACGAAATTGTAAATACATAAAATATGGGTGTTGAAAATAAAATTGGTCATGTTTTATTTAGTTAAAATATTGTTGTTATATAAAGGCTACAAGAGTAGCTTAGGAATCCAATTGTCGGCAAATGTTGAAACAATATTACGTTTTCCTTTATGTGCACCGCCTATAATGGAATTTAGGCAGTCCTTTCTATAAACTCACTCTCATATTCCAACAACCACGAGTACTCCAACTTTGAGATTTTTGGATTAATGCCATTTTCTTCTTCTTCTTCTTCGTCTTCTTCAATTCACTGCAACAAAAATGGTTTTAAGCTGTTTTAATATCAAATTTTCTTTTCTTTTCTTCCTTTTAAACAATACCTTTTTTTGCTTCTTGTTCTAACCAATGACTTTTTTTTGTTAAATGCAATATTTATATATACATATATTTATATTGACAATTTTTTTAAAAAAATTGACCCTCAACTTGTTAAAAAAGTCGAATTTAACCATTATCATTTTAAAAAATACTAATTAACATTAAAATTTTAAATATAACTGCTTACATGTCCCTTCATACTAATTTGTTGAATTTTTATGAAATATATATAATTTTAGATATTTTATAATTTTAATTTATTTGTTGATATGCTATATAAATATGAAAAATGAGTGAGTTCTATGTGAGATGTCACGTTAATAATGTTAAAATTAATGTGTTTGTTAATATTTTCATTTTAATGTGTTACTAAATAATGATGTTATGGGAAGACAGAAAGTGAAATGTTGGGTGCTTCAGATATTTAAAAATATAGGACAATTTTATTTACATGGGTTATCAATAAAATTTTAAGCAACTTATGTTGCTTAATACATTAAGAAATTGTTGCGTATTAAATGTTTTAAATGTTGGTTAAAGTCATTTCTGTTGTACTGCAGTGTATTTGAGAAAGGGTAGAGGTGCATGGCATTTGGCTAATCTATCTAATCAATCCTTCATCATTTACTTTAAGATTCATTAGTTTCATGATTAAGCAAATTGGAAAACACGACGTTCATTCATGCATTAACTTCACCATTCACCAACCCAACTTTATAACTTTAATTCACCACATTTTAAAATTTTTTTTAATTAAGATAGCCACTATTGTACCGGTGGACATATTATTTTTTACTGGTACTAGTACGTACTTATACCGATCTATTTTGGTATACCTTTTTAGATTTATCGCTATTTTTTTAGAACATTTGATATGGGTATATAAAAGGTATTTACAAATATTATATAATGAGATTAAATAAATCTCAAATATAAAATACTCATAAAAATAAAACTTTGATTGAAGTGGTAAAGAAAAAAAAATTAAAATGTTGGTGGCATTGGTTAAAATCTCAAAATAAGCAAGCAAAAACAATATTTCATAAATTAAATAATAAGATTATCCCATTCTATACATAATTTAACAAATGTGAGAATATATTTTTTAGTACTGATGGATGCACCATATTGTGATGAAAAGGAACAAAAAAACCACGCATGTTGAACCTAGTGAGGAAACCTTAAAAACAGCAAGGAAAGGAGAAAAATACAAAAAAGCGTAAAGAGAGATTGAAAAAGAGTGAAGTGATTGATAGGATATAGAAACCATTGGACATCATGAATTGAATTGGTTCATCTCTTTTTTCACCTTTACAAATGCTTTCAGCCTCCAGCCGTAAGGATAATTTCAAATTATGCGGATTGTTTTGTCGGAAAGTTGGATGAGATGTAATGTATTTCAGATCATGTTTTTCCTTTTAACTGTGTACGTTGTTTTGGCTTAAATTTGCATGAAAAAACAACAACAAAGAAATCCTTTCTTTTGTTTCTTTTTTCCAAGGAAACAGAGAAGGTACATGTATGTATACCTGATAGGGCAAACATAATTGGATTCCAAATTGCAGCTGAGACAGCACCCGATGTTTCAGCTCATCAATACAAACTTCTGTTGTACCAAGCACAAAACGTTCATTCACGATTGCTGTTAAATGAAGACTCAGAATGATTTCTTCTCCTATTTTGGTGTCAATATCAATCATGGTCTTGGCGCTGTTCTTGAATTTATGCAACTGATCTGATCAACAAGGACGAGTTCAGAAAGTATTTTAGGGGCCAAAATTGAATTAGTAAAAATATAATTTTACCATTTTAATATTAATGAATCATTTTATTTTTACTAATTTAAATTTTTATAAAATTTAAAAAAGTATCTAAATGAAAATTTCCAGCCCTGGGTACGCCCCTGCTAGCCGACATGAAAGTTTTCATCTAAGGAAGCTGGAAGATTCATGTTCCAAAAATAGTTTTCTTTTCCACAAGGAATTTGTGGCCCCTGAACTGAGGCTGATGGCCCCAATAAGCTGCACATTATGGATACTGGTTCCGTGCTATTAAAAAGTTGGGCTGTATGACAGGCTCAAAACTGCTAAGCAAGTGATATGGATTTTTTTTAATTAAGCTTTGATCCCAATACTCTTTTAACTTTTAATTCTAAAACATTGAGTCCATGTATTTTTTTTTTTTTAAAAAACCTTGTCCCTGAGCTAATTCTCGTCGAATTTTTCTGTTAGTTGTTGATGTAGATCTCTACAACAAGGTAAAATAACTTTTATAGCCCATAATATTTTTAATTTTGTTAATTTGACCCTTATTCTTTATAAGTACATAACAAGTCTATAAAGATTTTTAAAAGCATTTTTTCATTTTTCCATAGCAATCCTAAAATTATTAAAAATTAAAACTCTTTAAAATTAAAAAATAAAAATAAATAATTTAATTACTAGAGTCCTTTATTCTTCGGTTTTTGCTTTCAATTTGAGACACAAAATAGGAACAATTTTGCCATTTCTTGTGCTAAAAGTAATTAAAATTCAAGCTTAAAAACATAAAGAAACTAATACACAACTACATTGGTAATGTGCTTCATCGACATATCTTTATTATTTATTTTAATTAATTTTGGATATGAATTCTATTTAATTTGGCACTTGATTAATCATTTTCTATATAAGTACAGTTATTGCTTGATGTGTTGGGAAATAAACGGATAAATGAATTGCATGAAAAATTTGGCACAAGAGCTCAAGTTGATGCACAAATCGAAGATCTTAAGATTATTGTTATATTTTATTATTTCCATTAAGACTTATTTTTACTAAATTATCAAATTTAGGGTTTTAGGGTTTAGTAATTAGGGTTTTAAGTTTTAGGGATTAGGGTTTATGGTTTTAAATTGATTAAAAGTTTAACCTAATAATTGTAATAATTGAATTCAATATTTAAAATATTCGTATTTACACCAATCGTATATTATTTTTTATTAAATATCGAAACTCGAAGAATTGACAAAATAATTTTGACGAGATGGGTTCTGAAAAATACCCCGGGAATCCCAGGATATTTGAAACGTTTCTGAAAAAATGCCTCAAATAGTGTAGGAACCCGGGCCATACAATGCCGTCATGTCCACATCGAAAGGACTATGCAAACTAGAAAACAAATATCAATTCCATTATAATATGTAAACGCGTGGTTCTGTGAAATAATAACAAATATCAAATTTTCATGTTGTGGAATCATAACAAATTACAACGTTAATTTTGTAAAATGATAATAAAAAATCATCGCTACAATATAAAATTAATCAGTGCATATGTCGGTCAGAATCGGTGCCACATCGGGGTGGTCGACAGTTACATGCTGGATTCCTTCTTGGTTCAGCTTCCAGGCAATGTTGTGATTGTTGGGGTTGTGGTCTCGGTTGCTCCTCTTTTGTGTAAAAGGTTTGAAAAGGGGGAGGCGTTACAACCACCATTTTCTCTTTTAGGTTTTAGTTATTATTATATATATAGTTTTAATTAAGGTGATGTGTTTTACAATGTAACCTCCCCAATCCGGCCTAAACATTATATTTGAATTTAGAAGATTACATTGGCCACCAAAATGACCCAGTAAGCTATCAGAGTTTTTAAAACAGTCATTTTAAAACATTTGTTTATCTTAGAAGAAAATTTAGCATATTTTCAAAAAAACTCATGCATTAATAAAAACCGGTTAAGTTTAGCATTTTTTTATAACGGTGACTACTTTTGAAAACTTAGATAATTTTCAAATTATTTATTCTTCCAAATATTACTTATAATTTGGTAGCGGAAAAGTAATATTCAATTTAGTTTTAAGTTAAATCGAATTGTTTAATGCATAACCAAATCTAATTCCATGTTCAATATCCTAAATTCAAATTAAAAACCATGCATGCTAATTAAACCCTAAACATAAGTCCCATGCTACAATATAAAAAAAACAATACAAATCCAAAATAACAAGAATTATAAGAATAAGCCTAATAATACTTCTATATAAACAAAACGTTTCTAAACCCTCTATATATCGTGTCCGTGTCTTAACTTGGTGGGTTATCTGTAGAAATAGAAATAAAATGGGAGTGAGCTATGAAGCTCAATGTGAGTTTTATCACGAGAAAATCAGTGTAGAATAATAAACCAAGCACGCATAATAACAATTTTCAGTATAATGACATTTGTATAATATAGCAGAAATTAATAGTTCATTCGAGTATGCTTGTAACAGCCCGATTTTTCAATGGTGTCAGAAATAGTGGTTCGAGGCCACCAAATCCGGCGAGTAAGCTCGTAAATTTTATTAATTAATATTTACGAGTCAGATATGGTTTTAAAAATATTTTTGAAATTAGTAATTTATGTTTTATAATGATTTATTAGGTTTAAGGGGTAAAATCTAAGGTCAAGTGGTCTTAGAAAATGAGGTATCGAGACCTCGTTTCTATAAACCAAGCCATAAATATTTCTATAAATATTTACGAGTGTCAATAAGGTGGTATTAAAGTTTTCTTGAAAAATTTTAATGTTTCGATAGTTAATTAATTAAAAGAACTAAATTGAAAATAGTGCAAAACTTGCTAATTATAATAATTGAGTGATTAAATGACATGATTAATAAAAAAATAAGGACTTAGGTGGTAAATATGCCTAAACTAATATAGTTGGACGGCAACTTGAATGGAAATGATAAAATAATATAAAAATTAAATGGAAATTAACATAAATTAAGGTGAAAGTAAAGCATTTTTATTTCATTTCATCTCTAACATTCCAGCGAACACCATAGCCATGTGGGGGGTTTCTGTTTTTGGCTTATTCCTCTACATGTAAGTATAATCGATCCTATTTCTTGTTATTTTTATGTTTTTGAGATCATTATAATTAGGTCTAATTAACTTGTACCTTCGATTTTAAAACTGTTAAAGATTTTGGATGTTTCCATTGATGAATCTATATGATTTTTTATGTTAAATTATGAATTTGAGATATTAGTTCTTATTTAAAAGTATTTTGTTAAGTGATTTTGATGAATTTTTGATTAGGGACTAATTTGTTAAATTAATAAAAGTACAAGAATTTAATGTGAAATTGCTATATAAATGGGATGCTTTGAATACTATGAACATTCAGCTAGCTTGGGTTTGTATTAAAAATGGTTAATTTGCATGTTTTAGACTCAAGTGACTAAATTGAATAAAAGTAAAACTTTAGGGTAATTTGGTAAAAATATAAAATGACCAAATTTCATGAAATGAATTGTTTTATTATCTAAATTAATATGTTGAATTAAATTATTAATTTAGATTAAGATCAGTGAAAAATAAAAAGAAAATTACCAAAGTGCCCCTATATTTTAACATTTCTGCAATTTAGTCAGGTAAGTTCGTATGGTTAAACTTTAATGTTTATATATTAAATTGATGAATGGTATTATGTATTTACTCATATTTATTGTTGAAAGTAAAATATTGTTAAAATTATGAAATTTGAATTGAATGTTCGAAATGAATGGAACGCAGGATTTGAGTACAATCGTTCTGTGGCAAATGATAAATTGACAGTAAATGCAAAGGATGAATTGAAGGCAAATTACCCAAGTAAATCGAGGTTCAGCATTTGTTGCGAACATTAGTGTTTACTTTTCGTTTAGCTCTCACGAGCTTCTGTTAACTCATATGAGTTTCTGTTTAACCCTAATGGGTTTCCGTTCAGCTCTTTTAAGCTTCAGTTTAACCCTTATGGGTTTCCGTTCAGCTCTTATATGCTTCCGTTCAACCCTTATGGGTTTCTGTTTAGCACTTATATGGCTTTTGAAAACGATGTACTCTTATCTGTAAGTCGTTCTTCGATATGAGAAAACCTCGGTAAGGTGATTTATTTATGGAATTTGAAAGATATATATATATATTTATTTTGTACTGACTCGAAAATGGGTGATATATGTACATGAAGAAATGATAAGAGATTGATTTGCATCATGATATGTATATATATGAATATCTTTGATATGTTGATACATAAAAATTATGTAAGTTGAGATGAGTAATAAACTCAGGTGTGACATGTTGAGATAATAAGGATATTGATGTTGAATTTATATGAAATATGTTTAACAAGTGTTGTTGTTTGATGCTTAGGCAAGTGCCAAGCTATTGATTGAATGATAATATGTTTAATTATAAGATGCATTGAAAAGGTAAGTGCTCAAATGAAAATATGTTTGTGCTCATGAAGGAGTGGTAAATTTTAAGTTATGCAATTTCTTATGAAATAACTTATCATGTGATTAATTTGAAAAGGGCTATTTTTAAATGCACTAGCTTGTGACTATGGTGATATGATATGCTTATAACTTGTGTGTTGTGCACATGGAATGGGTGTGAAAAGTAAAGAAATACAAATGAGAATAAAAAAATTTGGAAGAGTATAAAGCTATTGGAAACTCTACTATATTAGGGATAATATGTATAAGTAAGGCTATGGATTTATTCACCTTGTGAGTTGATGAATATAGCTTCATGAGTATTGCAGCATCAATACTGGATTATTCTTGATACGTATAAATTTCATAATAAAATGGATTGATATGATTAAATTTTATACGGGCTTACTAAGCATACATTGCTTATGTATTTGTTTTCCTTTACTTTTCAGATTATCGAAAGCTCAATCGGTTGGAAGCTTGTCGGAGATTTATCACACTATCCATCAGTTCTGTCTGTACTTTCTGATGTTTTTGATTTTGGTTATAATGACATGTATAGGTATTCTGGTTAATGTTGGCCTATATGAGTTTTGCTAATATTAGCCACTTATTTGGCTTGTGTTTTGGCACATTTTTATTTGGTGCATATTTATCTTATATGTTTGATGTGTGGTTTGGTTTATGGTTATATGGTTAAAGGTAAAATGTTAGCTAAAAGTGCATTTATGTACATGTGTTTTGGGATGCAATGAATTGATCATGAATCGGTACCTTGATATATAAAGTATATATAACTAAATATGTTAGTATTTGAAATACATTTTGGTATCAAATGGTAAGATTTGGTAGGTAAGTGATTTGGTTAGAAATCATGCAAATTAGCTTGGTAAATCTTAGGTACAAATATGCATTAAGTTAGCTATACATAAAAACATATTGAATACATGAATATACCAATACCTGTTATAATCTATCTTTTGAGATGCCTAAAGTTATATTGATTATAAGTAACGATATTATATGTTTAAAACTTGACCTTAGCTTGACTTTAATGCCTCGTTATAACTTATTGTAATGTAAAAATGTTGAGTTAGGTTGATGACCAATTGGGTGAGAAATGTGGCTTGGAAAATAGCCTATTTTTGTCCATACGGCCAGGTGACACGGTCGTGTGTCCCCTGTATCTTTTTTTTTTAAATACAAGTCAGTGAGTTACACGGCCTTAGACACGAACGTGTCTCTTGACCGTATGAGTCACACGGCCTGGCCACATGGCCAAGTGACCCTTGCAGTGTGTAAAATTTTAAATATTTCTGAAATTTTTTTTGAGTTTTCGGTTTAGTCCCGACTTGTTTCTAATATGTATTTCGAGTCTTGAGGACTCGTTTAAGGGTCAATATATATAATTTTAATTGGTTTTATTGTGAGTATTGATATGTAATGAAATGTTTGAAATTTCTGTCTAATTGACCCGTAAATCCTGGTAATGCTCTGTAACCTTGTTTTGGTGACAGATACAGGTTTAGGGTGTTACAATGCTTATGAGTGTCAATGCAATGCAATTTCAGTTTAACAAAAAATATCTTACCCCACTGCTACACTCCATAGTAAGAGTTCCCTAGAACTCTTTTAATCCGAACACTCCAGTTTATGGATAAACCACAAGTATTTGCAGGTTAATACACTGCCAGTAGGTTGTGAATGCACAACATGTTTGCAAATAAAAGTTGCCAGTAAGTTTGTGGATGAACCACCAGTGTTTGCAGGTTAATAAGCTGCCACTAGGTTGTAAATGCACAACGTGTTTGTAGATAAAAGCTTCTAGTAAGTTTGTGGATAAATCACCAGTATTTGCAGGCTATTAAATTGCCAGTACTTCCTTTCAATCGTCCCACTCCATGCAATGCAATATTACATGCTAGTAATAGTACAATACAGAAACAGTGAACATGCCTAACATGTATTTGGTTCAACACTAGTAGTAGACATGCTTAACATGTATTCAATTCAACAGCAACAGTAGGCATGTTTAACATGTATTCAGTTCAACAGTAACAGTAGGCATGTTTAACATGTATTCAGTTCAACAGTAACAGTAAGCATGCAACCAGTAACACAGTGGTAAGAATAACAGTATTAGCTTATCAGGAAGACAGTGATAATAAACATGAAATATTCACATATCATTATTATACAGTAGCAGTTCAATAATCAAATAATAGATTTTAACATATTTATAATATCAGAGACTCAATTGAGTGAATTAAATTTCTAAAAACAACATAAGGTTTATATAGGGACTAATCTAAAAATTTAACCCTTATTCTTCATAAGTACATAACAAGTCTATAAAAATTTAAAAATATTTTTTTCATATTTTCTATAAAATCCTATAAATTTTAAAATATATAATTTTAAAAATTCAAAATTTATGAAAAATAAAAATTCTTTAAAATTAATAAAAATAAAAACAAGGAGTTTAAGTTATTGGAGTCCTTTGTCCTTCGGTTTATGCTTTCAATTTGAAGCACAAAATAGAAACAATTTTGCCCTTTCTTATACTAAAAGTAACTAAAATCCAAACTTAAAAACATAAAGAAGCTAATACACAACCACATTGATAATGTGCTTAATCAACATATCTTTATTATTTATTTTAAGGGTTAAATATAAAATTGATACTCGAACTTGTCCACTTATCCCAGATTGGTACTTATGGTTTTTTTTGTCCCAAATTAATACTTGAACTTTTTTTCCTTCAACTAGATCGATACTCAAGCTTAACACCGTTAAGTTCATGACACGTGGCAGAATAAAATTGTGACACATGGTATAAATGACATCATGATGATTTCATAATCTAAAAAAATATTTTTTTTTCTTTTTGACTTTTCTCTCCCATTTTTTCTGCCATTTTCCATTTAAAAAAAATAATTTTCTTTTTTTTTGTTTTTTCTGCTTTTCCTTCTTCTTTCTTCTTCCTCTCTCAACTGGTTTTGTTGCCTTTGTTGCCAGTGGCGGTTGGCCTCCTTTTCGACCTGGAAATGGCACCGAAGTGTAGCTATCCGTTTACTCATTCAGCTGCTCAAATTAGATTTCTAAAAAAACTTTTCAAAAGTCATAAAAGTGTCTGAAAACTTTCAAACTTCTCTAACCTAATCTAAAGATCCGATCGTCCAATCGTTATGTAACTTCTACAACAACTTGCCTTTGATATGACAAACCTCTTCACTATTCAACTCTCCCAAATAGTTCCCAAAAATCTCCACATGGATTTTTATTTTGGCTTTTGATTTTCTCGTTCTTTTTTTTTCTATTTTAAAAAATATTCGGCAAAGAAAACATTTTAGTCTTTAAAAACCATTAAGAGGAAAATGTTATTCTGGTAATTGATATTCTAATTTTCTCAATCTATTTTCGCATGATTTGAGTCCATGCAATGGATTTTCCAGTGGTGAGTCTTTGTTTAAATACAAAGTTTCCATGTGATTATGATGTTGAAATCCATAATCTAAAATTTTTGTTTAAAAATATTTTTCTTTTTTTTTCTTTCATTTAATACAAAGTTCCAGCCTTATATTATTAGTGAGAATTTAGTTTGGTTTGGTTTGTTCATTCTGTTCTTATTTTGAAGACGAGTGGTTTTTATTTCTAGTTTGAGTTCATCGCATTGACGTCTAACATCTTCCAACCTTTCTCCTATCTTCCTTTGGTCATCTCTTATGCATCTTTGATCTTCCTGTATCTGTCCCATATCTTGTTTTAGGACGATTGAGGAAGGTGAATAGAAACTGGGGTGAGAGGAAGAAGTAATAACTTGTAAGGAAATTGAACATTGGGCTTAAAATCACTCGATTTTCAATTTGTATTGGACAATATTCAAACCCTAAAATAAGTTTTGAAATGCCCAAAAATCAAACCCAAATATTAGTTTTGAATACTATGTATTTTGGTGCAATTTTGGATTTGGAGTTAAAATTTTTAGGACCAAAAGAAAAACATAAAAAAGAAATTAAAATGCCCAGAAATCAAATGATTATGTTGGATGATGAGGAAGAAGAAAAAAAATACAAAGAATAAAAGAAAAAAGGGAGATGGGAAACGAGAAAAAAGAAGAATAAAAGAAAAAATGGAAATATTTTTAAAAGAAGAAACGGTAGAAAAAAACAAAAAAAAGAAAGTTAATTTTTTTTAGAAAAACAAAAAACAACAGAAAAAATGGGGGGAGAAAAGTCAAAAAGAAAAAGAACATTTTTTTTTAAAATTTTAGATTATGATATCATCATAACAATGTTAGCATCGGGTACCGATTTAGTTGACGGAAAAATGTTTAGGTACCAATTTGGGACAAAAAAAAACTATAAGTACCAATTTGGGAGAAGTGGGTAAGTTCGGGTACCAATTTCATATTTAACCGTTATTTTAATTAATTATGGATATGAGTTCTACCTAATTTGGCACTTAATTAATCATTTTCTATGTAAGTACAATTATTGCTCGATGTGTCGGGAAATGAGTGGATATGTGAGTTGCATTAAAAATTTGACACAAGAACTCAAGTTGATGCACAAAAAGAAAATCTTAAAATTATTATTATTGTTATTATTATTATTGCCATTAAGACTTATTTTCTTTTAAGTTTGTCTCTTTTTATTTTAGGGATTTATTAATTAGGGTTATCAATATTATTAGGGTTAAATATAAAATTGGTACTTAAATTTGTCCACTTCTCCCAGATTAGTACCTGAACTTTTTTGCGTCCATTATATTGGTACTTGAGACTAATAACGTTAAATTTTTGCTAATGTGGCAGTGCTGGCCAATCACATGTCGCCACATGGCATCCTCTTATGCCTATTTTTCTTTTCCTTTCTCTTCCCTTTTTCTTTTCTTATTTTTCTTTTCTTTTTTCTAGGCCTGCATTTTTCTTCTTTCTTTCTCCCTCCATAAAAAACTGCCTTCCGTCGGAGCATTCGTCTCTGCCCAAGCAAAACCAGATTACCCAATGCCCCATCTCCATCTGATCTTTGAGGAAACAAAATCGGTGGAACCTGATATAGAGAAGAGCTGTAACCAAAAGAAGCGCGAGGCTTGTCACGCCGTCCGTTAGGGCATGAATCTCGCTTCCTTCTCAACCCCTCAAATCAAACATATCTTCAGGTGCAGTGCAACCTACAAACATATATTTATTAAAAAATATATTTTTAAAATTTTCAAATCAAATGGTATAATATTGAAAGCTAACATCTTTGTTTATTTTAATTTCTTTTGCGGCGTGGATGTTTAGAGCGTGTTCTCTCGAACAGGATGTTTTCGTTGCTTTAATGCTAGTTTTATAATTCTGAAGCTTCTTAGTAGTTCGTTGGAAAATATGTTATTGTAGACAAGGTGTTTGTGTTTTGGTTGTAGAGGCTAGAGCCTGATGTTCGAGAGGGAAAGCGAAGGCAGTTCAATTATGTAACAACCCGGTTTTGACCCTAATCGGAATAGTAGTTTCGGGACCACAAATCCAAGTCTGAAAAATATTTTAATATTATTTTTCGTGTTTAGTATATATAAATTTGATGTTGTGAAAATTTCATGAATTAATTTTGTTGTTTGTGTGTTTAATTTAACAAAAGTATCTAATTGCATAAAATGTGAAATTTGCATATTAATGTGTAAAGTGTTTATTTGATAATGGCTTTTTAATATGAGGTCCTTAAAGGGCAATTAGTCTATTTTAAGGATAGTGGACAATAATGGTCAAAAGTGACCTTAATTTATATTGTTTTGTTTGTTTATTTTTAAGGTTATTTTAGTAAAAGGTTAATAAATTATTATATGCTAAAATTTAACTAAAAGAAAGCCATGTTCATCTTTGTTATTGCCGAAATTCAAAGAAAAGAAATAGAAAAAAAAGAACTTAGGAACATTCGGTCATTTGGAAGCTCAAATTCAAGGTATGTTTTGTTTGATTTTTGATGATTTTTATGTTTTTGAGATCGTTGCTTCGAGTACTATCCGACCCATGCTTGAATTTTTGATTTTGATGAATATTTTGAGCTATGCCATTGATGAATAATTGTGTTTTGTGATGGTTGATAATGAATAATGAAAGATATTTTTAGATTAATATGTTTTGTATTGGAATTTTTGGTGAAATTGAGTAATTAGGGTTAAATTGCAAAAATAATATTTTTAGAGACTAAAATGTGAAATAAATGAAATGTGTGGACTTGTATGAAGACAAGGAACATTCGGCCCTAGCTTAGTGTGGGCAAATTTTGTGTATTTTGTGTTTTGTGCAAAAAGGACTAAATTGCAAAAAGTGTAAAATGTTAGGGGCAAAATGGTAATTGTCCCATTTATGTATTTTTGGACTTAATTGAATGTTTTGATGAATAAAAAGGTTAAATTTGATTATGTTTAGATCAAGAAACGAAGAAAACGGATTTGGATCGGGGAAAAACGAAAGTAATCGAATAATCGATCGTGTCCGCTGATATCCGAGGTAAGTCTATTAGCAAATTCATGTTATCAAATCAATATATATATATGTATATTTATTTTATAATTAATGAGCTATAACTAAAAGTATAAAATTGATGTTAGTTGATGTGTATATCTTATACATATATATATGATGTTCGAATAGGTATGTATATAAAAGTATAAATTTTTTGGATTCAATTAAAAGTTCGGATGTTATGGTTGTGATTATATAATGTATGAATATATATGTGTGTGTATATATATATATATATATATATTTAAATTCTTGATCTTAATTGAAGTATGAATGTTATATAAGTTCATAAAAGATTGAATATATTAAGGTATATACATGTATAATTTTGGTTTTAATCAAAGGTATATATATATATATATATAAATATATTTATATATATATATATATATATATACATATGTGGATCGAATAAGCACGCATAAACATGTATGATACCTTATATGGAGTTGGGTATGAAATTAGGGATGTATATATTAGATTCGAATATGTATGAGTATACAGGTATAAATTCATGTTTTGATTATAAGTATGTGATTATATATGCAAATGATAGACTCAAATATATATAAATGTAATCGGTTGAATCATTGAATTATCAAGTTTGAAATTGGTGATTTGAATCAGGTTATAAACCTAGCAGGCTAAGTGTCGGTGATCTGAATCAGGCTATAAGCCTAGAAGGCTAAGTGTCGGTGATCTGAATCAGGCTATAAGCCTAGTAGGCTAAGTGCCGATGATATGAATCAGGTTATTAACTTAGCAGGCTAAGTACCGGTGATCTGAATATGTTAAATTAAGTGATTATATGCATTTGATATATATATATATATATATATATATAAGTATATAAATGATTTTGGTTTATTTTAACTTAATGATGGAATAAGTATAAGTATATATATATGAATTTTTTGCTTATGACTTACTAAGCTTTAATAGCTTAATGTGTGTTTGTATTTGTTTACCTCTGTTTTATAGATTTTGGAGTCGCGTTATGAGCTCGAGGATCGTCAGCATAGTTTATCACACTATCGACCATCTTTGGTATTTTATATATTTTGAATTCGAACCTATGGCATGTATAGTCTAGTTAATATGTTTAATTTTGGGATATGTGAATATGAGCCATGCGAAAATGGCTTACTCATTTTGATTAAGATTGGTTTTATATTTTTGATCTTTTGGTATATATATATATATGATGTTTAAGCTTATGCAAATTTCGGTTATTTATATAGAAGTGTGATGTGGTTAGTATATGAAATTTGATTAAAGGTACATGTTTGATTTTAATTGGTTATGTGATAATATATATATATATATATATATGGAATGGAATTTTGTGGTTGAGTTATAGAAAAAAATAAAAATAAAAATAAAATAATAATAATAATTTTGGGTCGGATTTTGATCGGTAATGCCTCGTAACTCTAATCCGGCGACGGACACGGGTCGGGGTGTTACATTTGATTGGTATCAAAGCTACGGTTTAGTCGATTCTAGGACTAACGTAGCGTGTATGAGTCTAGCTATACATGCCATATTTTATACTGAGATAGTGTGATGATTTTTGACGTCTAAAAATGTGTTTTCGTATAGTAATGGATCCCGATCGAGCCGTAGCCGATGATGTTGAGAGTATAGCGCCTGCTCCCGCGCAAGGGACAGAGCCAGTAGATTCTCGACCGACCTCGAGTAACCCGGAGGGTGAGGCTGAACAAGCCTTTTACCAAATGATGAATGATTGGTTTACTCAATATGTCCGAACTAATCCGGTTGCACAACAACCTCTACCCCCGACTAATCCATCTTCGGTTCCTGTTATACCTCAAGTAAGTGATCCGATGATATTACTTAAGCCTCCTGTTGATAAAATTTGAAAACACGGGGCCGAAGAGTTCAGAGCTACTGATGATGATGATCTTGAAGCGAAATGAATTACGCTCGATAATACTATTCGAGTATTTGATGAGTTATCTTGCACCCCTGATGAGTGCTTGAGATGTGCCATAACTTTGCTACGGGACACTGCATATCACTGGTGGAATACATTAGTATCGGTGGTTCCGAAATAGTGAGTGACTTGGGAATTCTTTCAAACTGAATTCCGTAAGAAATACATCAGTCAGAGATTCATTGATCAGAAATGCAAGGAATTTCTTGAATTGAAACAGGGTCAGATGACAGTGACAGAATATGAGCGAAAATTTGTGAGACTCAGTAGGTATGCTCGAGAGTGTGTTTCGACTGAAGCTATTATGTGTAAAAGATTTGAAGATGGGCTGAATGAAGATATTAAACTGTTAGTTGGCATACTTGAGATAAAAGAGTTTGTAGTACTTGTTGAACGAGCTTGTAAAGCCGAGGAGCTCGGGAAGAAGAAGAGAAAAGCTGACTATGAAGCTCGAGATTCCCGTAAACGATCATTTAGTAAATCGTTCCAGTCGGCTTTAAGGAAATCCAGAGAGGATCATAGCCGATCTAAAGCTACTGTAGGGTTTCCTAAGCATGATCGAGATCGACCCCCTGTGAGTTCACGAGCTACTTCAGTTGTTAGCGTTGGTAGTGTTCGACAAAATAGATTAGAGTGCAAGCATTGTGAGAAATGGTATCCTGGAGATTGCAGATTACACGATCGGTCTTGCTTTAAGTGTGGTTCAAAGGATCATTTCATTCGAGAGTGTCCAATGGTAGCTGAGCAGAACATTGTGCAGAATACCAGACCGAGTAATGTGTCAGTACGAGGTAGACCTCCAAGGCAATTGGGTAATGTAAGTGGTAGTCAGAGAGGGACAAAGGACACGACAGTTCGATCTGAGGCTCGTGCACCTGCAAGAGCATATGCCATCCGTGCTCGAGAGGAGGCTTCTTCTCCAGATGTTATTACTGGTACTTTCACTCTTTATGATACTAATGTTATTGCATTGATTGATTCTGGTTCGACTCATTCTTATGTGTGTGAGACCTTAGTATTCAGTAAGAGTCTACCTGTCGAGTCTACTGAGTTTGTAATTAAAGTATCAAACCCTCTGGGCCGGTGTGTTTTGGTTGACAAAGTGTGTAAGAATTGTCCCTTGATGATTCGAGATTTGTACTTTCCGGCTGATTTGATGTTGTTACCATTTGACGAGTTCGATATAATTCTGGGTATGGACTGGTTGACTTTACACGATGCTTTGGTTAACTACAAAAGAAAGACTATCGATTTAAGGTACCTGAATGACGAGATTATTCGGATTGAATCTAATGATCAGAATGGTTTACCAGCAGTGATATCCTCGATGTTGGCTCAAAAGTATGTGAAGAAAGGGTGTGAAGCTTATTTTGCATATGTTCTTGATAGTAAAGTGACCGAAGAGAACATTGAATCTCTGTCAGTTGTGTGTGAGTATTCAGATGTGTTTCCCGAAGAATTGCCAGGTTTGCCACCTATTCGAGAGGTAGAATTTGGAATTGAGGTAGTACTGGGGACGACTCCGATTTCAATAGCTCCGTACCGTATGGCACCGACTGAATTGAAAGAGTTGAAGACACAGTTGCAAGAATTGACAGATAGAGGTTTCGCACGACCGAGTTTTTCTCCCTGGGGTACACCAGTTCTATTTGTGAAAAAGAAAGACGGAACGATGAGAATGTGTATTGATTACCGGCAACTCAATAAGGTGACTATAAAGAATAAATATCCGTTGCCACGTATTGATGATTTGTTCGATCAGCTAAAAGGGGCTTCAATGTTTTCGAAGATAGATTTGAGGTCAGGTTACTATCAGTTGTGAGTTAAAGACTCTGATGTGCTAAAAACAGCTTTCCGAATGAGGTACGGACATTACGAGTTCCTGGTTATGCCTTTCAGACTTACTAATGCAGCTGCTGTTTTCATGGATTTGATTAATCAGATCTTTAGACAGTATCTGGATCGGTTTGTGGTAGTATTTATAGATGACATTTTGATCTACTCTCATGGCGAAATTGAACATGCCGAACATCTGAGACTTGTGTTACAAACTTTGTGAGATAAACAATTGTATGCAAAGTTTAGTAAATGTGAGTTCTGGTTATGTGAAGTTAGTTTTCTGGGCCATGTTGTATCAGCATCGGGTATTCGGGTTAATCCGAGTAAAACTTCCGCTATACTTGATTGGAAACCTCCGAAAAATGTCTCAGAAGTTCGAAGCTTTCTGGGGCTCGCTGGTTATTATAGACGATTTGTGAAAGGGTTCTCTATGATTGTGACCCCGATGACAAAGTTATTACAAAAAGACGTTAAGTTCGAGTGGTCGAAAAGTGTCAGAAAAGTTTTGATCAGTTGAAAGTTCTTTTGACCGAAGCTCCAGCCTTAGTTCAGCCAGAATCGGGTAAAGAGTTTGTTATTTATAGTGATGCATCCTTAAATGGTTTGGGCTGTGTTTTGATGCAAGAAGGCAAAGTTATAGCCTATGCCTCGAGACAGTTAAAGCTGCACGAAAAGAACTATCTGACTCACGATCTGGAATTGGTCGCTATTGTATTTGCGTTGAAAATATGGCGCCACTATCTGTTTGGCAAAAAATGTCATGTTTATTCAGATCACAAAAGCCTCAAGTATTTGATGACTCGAAAGATTTGAATTTGAGACAATGTAGATGGTTAGAATTGCTAAAAGATTATGAGCTTGTGATTGACTATCATCCGGGAAAGGCTAATGTTGTTGCTGATGCCCTAAGTCGAAAATCATTGTTTGCTTTGTGTGCAATGAACGTGCATATGGCTATGTCAGATGATGGAGCGATAGTAGCTGAGTTGAAAGCAAAACCGTTATTTGTTCAACAGATTTGTGAAGCTCAGAAAGCCGATGATGATTTAATTGCAAATCGAACTCAGTGTGACTTAAATGTTGATTCAGAGTTTCTAGTTGATGCTGAGGATTGTTTGAGATTCAGAAACCGATTATGTGTTCCAAAAAATCCAGAGTTAATTCAGATGATTTTGAATGAAGCCCATAACAGTCGATTTTTTGTTCATCCGGGTAGCACAAAAATGTATAATGATTTGAAACAACACTATTGGTGGTATGGTATGAAACGAGACATTTTTGACTTTGTTTCGAAATGTTTAATATGTCAGCAAGTAAAAGCCGAGCATCAGGTACCTTCTGGATTACTTCAGCCAATCATCATACCTGAATGGAAATGGGATAGAGTTACGATGGATTTTGTAACCGGTTTACCGTTGACACCGAGCAAGAAAGATGCAATCTGGGTTATTGTTGATAGGTTGACAAAATCGGCACACTTTATGCCGATTCGTACAGATTTCCTGCTCGATAAACTTGCTGAATTGTATGTTTCTCAAATTGTGAGATTGCATGGTGTGCCTATTTCTATTGTTTCGGATAGAGACCCGAGATTCACATCGCGATTTTGGAAGAAACTACAAGATGCTTTAGGTACGAAACTATATTTTAGCACAGCTTTTCATCCACAAACAGATGGTCAATCCGAGCGAATCATTCAGATACTTGAGGATATGTTGAGATGTTGCATTCTCGAGTTTGAAGGTACGTGGGAACGATACTTACCTTTGATTGAATTTGCTTATAATAATAGCTTTCAATCTAGTATCAAAATGGCACCTTACGAGGCTTTGTACGGTCGTAAATGTCGTACACCATTGTATTGGACCGAGCTTAGTGAAAATAAGATACACGGGGTTGATTTGATTAAAGAGACTGAATAGAAAGTGAAAGTGATTCGGGATAGTCTGAAATCAACATCGGACCGTCAAAAATCTTATGCGGATTTGAAAAGAAAGGATATAAAATTTTAGATCGGGGACAAACTATTTTTGAAAGTCTCACCGTGGAAGAAAATACTCAGATTCGGTCGTAAAGGCAAATTGAGTCCGAGATTCATTGGACCGTATGAGATTATAGAACGTGTTGGACCGGTTGCTTATAGATTGATGTTACCGCCTGAGTTACAAAAGATTCATAATGTATTCCATGTTTCGATGCTTCGTAGATACCGATCTGATCCTTCACATGTAATTAGTCCGACAGAGATTGAAATTAACTCTGATATGTCATATGAAGAAGAACCGATTAGCATTCTGGCTCGTGAGATCAAAGAATTACGAAATAAGAAAATTCCGTTAGTAAAAGTATTGTAGCATAAACACGGAATTGAAGAAGCAACTTGAGAGTCAGAAGATATAATGAAAGAGCGTTATCCAAACCTATTCACTGGTAAGATTTTCGGGGACGAAAATCCCTAAGGGGGGAGAGTTGTAACAACCCGATTTTGACCCTAATCGGAATAGTAGTTTCAGGACCACAAATCCGAGTCTAAAAAATATTTTAATATTATTTTTCGTGTTTAGTATATATAAATTTGATGTTGTGAAAATTTCGTGAATTAATTTTGTTGTTTGTGTGTTTAATTTAACAAAAGTATCTAATTGCATAAAATGTGAAATTTGCATATTAATGTGTAAAGTGTTTATTTGATAATGGCTTTTTAATATGAGGTCCTTAAAGGGCAATTAGTCTATTTTAAGGATAGTGGACGATAATGGTCAAAAGTGACCTTAATTTATATTGTTTTGTTTGTTTATTTTAAGGTTATTTTAGTAAAAGGTTAATAAATTATTATATGCTAAAATTTAACTAAAAGAAAGCCATGTTCATCTTTGTTATTGCGAAATTCAAAGAAAAGAAATAGAAAAAAGAACTTAGGAACATTCGGTCATTTGGAAGCTCAAATTCAAGGTATGTTTTGTTTGATTTTGATGATTTTATGTTTTGAGATCGTTGCTTGAGTACTATCCAACCCATACTTGAATTTTTGATTTTGATGAATATTTTGAGCTATGCCATTGATGAATAATTGTGTTTTGTGATGTTTGATAATGAATAATGAAAGATATTTTTAGATTAATATGTTTTGTATTGGAATTTTGGTGAAATTGAGTAATTAGGGTTAAATTGCAAAAATAATATTTTAGAGACTAAAATGTGAAATAAATGAAATGTGTGGACTTGTATGAAGACAAGGAACATTCGCCCTAGCTTAGTGTGGGCAAATTTTGTGTATTTTGTGTTTTGTGCAAAAGGACTAAATTGCAAAAAGTGTAAAATGTTAGGGGCAAACTGGTAATTGTCCCATTTATGTATTTTTGGACTTAATTGAATGTTTTGATGAATAAAAAGGTTAAATTTGATTATGTTTAGATCAAGAAACGAAGAAAACGGATTTGGATCGGGGAAAAACAAAAGTAATCGAATAGTCGATCGTGTCCGCTGATATCCGAGGTAAGTCTATTAGCAAATTCATGTTATCAAATCAATATATATATATGTATATTTATTTTATAATTAATGAGCTATAACTAAAAGTATAAAATTGATGTTAGTTGATGTGTGTATCTTATACATATATATATGATGTTCGAATAGGTATGTATATAAAAGTATAAATTTTTGGATTCAATTAAAAGTTCGGATGTTATGGTTGTGATTATATAATGTATGAATATATATGTGTGTGTATATATATATATATATATATATTTAAATTCTTGATCTTAATTGAAGTATGAATGTTATATAAGTTCATAAAAGATTCGAATATATTAAGGTATATACATGTATAATTTTGGTTTTAATCAAAGGTATATATATATATATATATAAATATATATATATATATATATATACATATGTGGATCGAATAAGCATGCATAAACATGTATGATACCTTATATGGAGTTGAGTATGAAATTAGGGATGTATATATTAGATTCGAATATGTATGAGTATACAGGTATAAATTCATGTTTTGATTATAAGTATGTAATTATATATGCAAATGATAGACTCAAATATATATAAATGTAATCGGTTGAATCATTGAATTATCAAGTTTGAAATTGGTGATTTGAATCAGGTTATAAACCTAGCAGGCTAAGTGCCGGTGATCTGAATCAGGCTATAAGCCTAGAAGGCTAAGTGTCGGTGATCTGAATCAGGCTATAAGCCTAGTAGGCTAAGTGCCGGTGATATGAATCAGGTTATTGACCTAGCAGGCTAAGTGCCGGTGATCTGAATATGTTAAATTAAGTGATTATATGCATTTGATATATATATATATATATAAGTATATAAATGATTTTGGTTTATTTTAACTTAATGATGGAATAAGTATAAGTATATATATATGGATTTTTGCTTATGACTTACTAAGCTTTAATAGCTTAGTGTGTGTTTGTATTTGTTTACCTCTGTTTTATAGATTTTGGAGTCGCGTTATGAGCTCGGGGATCGTCAGCATAGTCTATCACACTATCGACCATCTTTGGTATTTTATATATTTTGAATTCGAACCTATGGCATGTATAGTCTAGTTAATATGTTTAATTTTGGGATATGTGAATATGAGCCATGCGAAAATGGCTTACTCATTTTGATTAAGATTAGTTTTATATTTTTTATCTTTTGGTATATATATATGATGTTTAAGCTTATGCAAATTTCGGTTATTTATATAGAAGTGTGATGTGGTTAGTATATGAAATTTGATTAAAGGTACATGTTTGATTTTAATTGGTTATGTGATAATATAAATATATGGAATGGAATTTTGAGGTTGAGTTATAGAAAAAAATAAAAATAAAAATAATAATAATTTTAGGTCGGATTTTGATGGTAATGCCTCGTAACTCTAATCCGGCGACAGACACGGGTCGGGGTGTTACAAATTATATTGGTAATTTATTCATACCAGGTACATTTTTTTCCTCATTTTCCATTAGATACCAAATTGAGCAACCATGAACTCTAAGATCTGCTTTCCTTTGGCTTTTGAATTTGTGACTTTGAGTGCAACCTTTAAAGTATTTTAATTTGTTGGTACTCAGATAATGAGAACTTGTAAACTGTAGATTTTTTATTGTGCATTGATATTGTCTTTATGATCCATCTCTTCTCTATTTTGCTATTGTCGAAACCATTTTCAAGTTTGAACAAACAGGGATCAACTTTAAAACAAAAATGGGAGTCGCCACTGATCATTTATTGAGGTGTGATCAGCTCACCTTAAAAAATGATTTTGGTCTACGAAATTTGAGAAAACAGGTTCGGGAGTCGGTTACGCACGAGGAAGGGTTAGCACCCTCGTAACGCCCAAAATTGGTACCGAATTGATTGTTTAATGTCTTAGTGTCGAAATTTTGAAAAGATTTTAAAGTACGATCCTTTGAAAAGAAAATTTGAATGAAATAAATTGGATGATGAGGCTCTCTTCTTTCAAAGAAATAAATTGTTACACTTAGTAAGTTAGAGTGCAACATTTTAAATCCTCGAAATTAAGTTCATCTTTTGACTTTTTAAAACTTATGCATTTTGAGAAGGATATCTGATTATTTGGGTCAAATGAGAAAATCAAAACCCAGTAAGTTAGGGTTCGATTTCACAAAATTCCAAAATATCGAATATTGCCTTTATTTTCATTTGTTAGAAAAATCCTCGTCTCGGGAAAACAACATGTCATATCCAATGCGTTAGGACACAACGCGTCAAATTCCTGAGAATGAGCTTTTTATTTATGTGTTTTGATTAAAGAAAATTTTCGATTATTTAGATTCAACGAGGAAAATTGGAACCCAATAGTTAGGGCTCAATTCTCTCGAGGATTCCAAATTTCGAGTATTGCATTATTTTGAAGATTTGAGTAAATTGGTTTTGATACTTAGACGATATTTGATGTAACCCTTTAAACAAAAAAAGTGTGATGTATTGATAATGGATGATTCAAAATAATAATTCGTAAGTCACGATATATATATATATATATATATATTAATAAACACTAATAATAAATGAATACCAATAAACAAATACTATACGCATTGACGATAATTTCACATCACATGTAAATATCAACAAAAAGCTAATAATAATAAAAAATACTAAGAAACAAACAATTAATACAAACACCAACCCAATGTACAAGTTTGAAATAACTAAAAATATGAAAGAAAGGAAATTATATATAAATTTAAAATAAATTAAAATATGGTTAAAGATAAATACTACATAAAATAATAGTGTCCAAATAAATTTTAAAGTAAATATTATGTAAAGTATAAGTCAAAGTATATTAAATAATATATATATATGTACGTATATACATAATGAAGATTAAACAATAATACATAATAAATTTTGAAACAAATGTATAATAAACCCAAAGTGGTAATACAATTTTATTTATAATATAAAATAATACTACATAAAAATATGTAATGAAATTAACTATTAATATATGATAATAATTCAAAACTTAAAGTAATAATATAAATAACAAAATAATAATACATGTACATAGATAAATAGACATATAAATAATAATACTAATAATAACAATAGTAAAGATAATAAACTAAACAAAATTAGCAATAATAATGAAACAGAGGATTAAATTGGCACTAAACCAGTAATTCGGGGGAGAAATCTGAAATAAATAAAAGGAAAGATCCAAATTACAGAGAGCGAATAACATGGGGGACCGAAAGGGGAATATTCCCAACCCTCCAAAACGCTGTGCTGCAGCATGGACTAAAATAAAACGAGAAGCGAATTAAAGGGTGAAATTTACAAAGGGAAAAGAACCGATTTGAATCCGGCACAAAAAAGAGGGGACCATTTGCGCAAATCTCCCAAATGTCGCAAAACGCGCGGATCCTTCCCCAGGTTGGGTCACACGCACGGGTTATGTGGCCAATACGGCGCCGTTTTAAGGCCATTAAAGTAGGCCTTAAATGACGTCGTTTCAACATCTCAATAAGAACCAACTTTAAAACCCTAAACAGGGTTATTCGGCCATTAAAACACAACAAAAAAAACTGTCTCTCCCCTCTCCCCTTTGCGCTATTTCAAACATGAAAACCTCCATCTAAACTCCGATTTGGGCAGAGTAGACGAGGGTTCCGTTGGCCCACGTTTGCGAAGGTAAGGGTCTCCTTCCTCCTTTCTCCGATTAGTGAACACGAAAGTAAAGAAAAGAAAAAAAGAAATGACTGGTAAAATGAAAAAAACCAGAAAATCACCTTTAGAAACTATCTTTTTCTATTGCTTTTCTTTTAAAAATTTTTGATACAATGTTCGTGGTTCTTCCCTAGCGTTCTATCTGGCTTTTTTTATATAGCCGAAATAAAAGAAAATATATATAATAGAAATTACAGAAAAATTTGTTATTTTGCTTCTCTTGCTGCGTGCTGTTGGTTGTCTGTTGTTGCAGGTATGACGTACGAAGAGGGGATGTGGCGTGTACGGAGGCCAAATGGAGGCGTTTGGAGGCGCTGATGGTAGTGCACATGAGGAGGCTCGTCACGCGCAGAGGGCTGGGCAGAGGCAAGAGCGGCTGCCAGCAATAGCTAGGGTTTATTTTTATTTTGGGCCTTGGGGCCATATTGGGCCTGGGTTGTTAGGTTTTTTAGATGTTGGGCTTGGGGGTTATGGACTGTGGATTTTTCTTTACTTTGGGCTCCGGGCAAAATTTGAGCCCTACAGCTATGTTGTTATATACCTTATTCATACTGAAATATGAATGTCAATTACAAATAAAAAAACATGAATGTCTATAACTTGATATAAAACGAAGAAAAAAAATGAGGAAGGAGACTGGTTGAGCCTGAGTTTCGACTCTGAAATTTGAAAAATTATCAGTACCGATTTTCATATTGGAATGCTTGACTATGTTACTCAAATTTAGGTGTGAGTGTTGAATATGTGTATATATCCAAGACGGGTATGCATGCAGTGGCAGATTTTGGCATGTGATGTTGTGATAGGACTATAAATAATTAGTTTTGTGCCTTTCACTCCATAGAAAACACTTATTTAGCACGATAAACGATCTTCACACCATCTTTAAAGTTGTTACTGGAAGGAAGCAGGTCAAAGACAAACCCAGAATAGAGTGCGGAAGCAAATCACGAAAGAGCACTAAGGTGAATGATGAATGCAATTCGAACTGGATCATCATTTTTTCTTGCTTGGTTTTTGTATTTATCATTCCACCTTTTGCCTTTCAGAGGTCACTCGATGGGTAGTCGAGAAACAATCTTAAGATAACTGATAATAGTTACAAGAAGGATGAAGAAAAGCAATATGATACCTTTTATGGGATCTGTCGGGGGGAGAAGGGGGAGGATACAATTCCGATGAGTTTTGGATTGGTTGTGATAGTTGTGAATGGTGGTGGCATGGAAAGTGTGTGAAGATAACACCGACGAAGGAAAAAATTACTAATTAAGTATTTTTGTTTAGCAGTGTCGATTCTTCTTGTTCAGAAATGGTGATATTCTTCAATGGCGATATATATATGTGTATATATAGATATAGATAGATAGATATTTGTGGTTACTGAGCTTTCGAAAACAAAAGTCAATGATTGTGGACTAAACTAGAAAAGTTGCTACTGTGCCTACTCTTCCAAATTTTGAAATGAGTTGTTGTGTTTGGTTGAGATTTTAATTTTATTTCCTCCCACTTGATATTTACATGTAAAATGTTGTGAATAAATACAAAAATAGTGGTTTAGAAATAGAAGGCTCTACAACAAATTAAGAAAGTGTTCGTTTCAACACTGCAAGACATGGGCACCTAAAGGAAAAAAAATGGTGGACATCAATAATTTTTAAGAATGTGTTTTTTTTTTACTATATTGGTTTGTCAGCAGAACATGCCTGATGGCCTCTATAATTTTGCGATTTCTAAGACTTTAATCTTATGCATTATGACATGCATAAGAAAATGAACTTAATTATGGTACAAAATAATGGTATTACAAATCATATTAATCAAAACTCTCTTCTGTAGTCAATTTCTTGGCGATGGTACGAGGAAAACGAGTGAGGGTCTTTCTGGCGCTTCTTACTGTTGATTCTATTTTTTCCTTATCTTCTTCACTCACATTTTGGCTTTGTTCTTAACTTGTTTGCACTCTTCGAACAAGTTTACAAAATTCCTGTCAAAGCAACAAAACTTGATTAAAAATCAATACAACAAGATATCAAGCAATAGTGGCAGTGGTACTTGGCTATATCAACTATAACGATGTAGTATGCTTATGGTTTGCATGTTGGTCTAATGAGCACTGCAACATATTAAATCGTCTTTCTAATGCCTGAGGTTTAAATCCTTCTATGTTCAAGTTAGTCGAGATGCTATAAGTTGTGTATCTAGTGGACTGCGTACCAGTAGCAGTTTAACAACTTCTTGGATAAATAAAATCTGTTACTTATTCAAAATAACATAAAAGAAAATAAAAAAGGAGCAACAATTCGACTTTTGAGCAATGCAACATTTAAGTTGTACATGCAGGGCAGTGAAGCAATTTGGAGGTGAAGAATTTAGATGAATTTGCTTGCCTAACTAGCCTCGAGCTTCTAATGGTACATATTGATCAAAGCATTTGAGAAATAATTTAATCGGTCTGCTTACCTGACGATGAAAATTGACACTGCTAACTAAAAATATTTCATTAGTAATTTCAATATCCTTGCTTATCAACCTATCAAACAATCTATTTGCAATGTTAACAAACTCCTATGACTACTAAATTTTTAAAAAAATAGCACAAATAGTAAGAGAATATACACGCAAGTGTAATCAGTTTAAGCCTTGCTAGAGTATTATAAAGAAAGTCAGTTGTCAGTTAGTTGTTAGTTGTTAAGTCAGCAGTTGGTCTGGTAAGGTAGTTACAGCTCATGACATCTTGTATTAATACATGTATCATCTTCACTTGAGAATAAGATGATTTGAAGTATTCATTCTGTTGTTAGTCTTGAGTATAATACAACATGGTATCAGAGGTCATCTCATCCTGGGTTGGTGGTTTTTGAGTTTTGTTGGTTGCATGGATTCTCTGTCAAGTCCATCTGATACTCAGTCCGCAGCTCCCACGATGGCGTCTAACCTTACCAGCAGTGTTGTTGATAGCAGGTTCTTTTCTACTAAGAAGGTCAGTGTTCTTCTTGATGATTCCAATTATCTTTTATGGAAACAACAAGTGTTTTTGGCGGTAAAAGCTTATAAGATCCAGAGCTTTCTTGACTTGCACACCGTGCCACCTCCTTCCACGATTCCAGATGATAATGGTGTCCCTCAAGAAAATGTTGAGTTTGTTAGATTCGAACAACAAGACAGTGCTCTTGCTTCTTGGCTCTTATCCTCAGTGAGTCAAGCGGTTCTCCCTCATCTCATCGGATTGGACACGAGTGCTCAGATCTGGAATGCCATTGTCTCTCTATATGGTAGTAAATCTACTTCTCGGCTAATGTTCTATCGCCGTACGTTACACTCACAACATAAGGGAGATCTTTCTATGCGTGAATTCTTGATGAAAGTTAAGCTCTACTGTGACAATTTGGCCAGCTGTGGGGAGGTCATCAGTGAGCATGAGCATGTTACGGCTATTTTAAATGGTTTACCGTCTGAATATGAGTCTATTGTTTCCATTATTGTTGCTAGTCAGGTTCCATATAGTCTTCAGAGTGTTGTGACCATGTTGGTTGATGCTGAGTCTCGTCAGCAAGTTGTAATGGCTGAGATTCCTAGTTCTGCCAATCTGGTTTCTCAGCAACTTGCTGAATCTGTTCCTAGTGGGTCTGCACCATCTTATCGACCATCTGCATCTCGGGGTTGTGGACGTGGTTGATTTTTTGGAACTCGATTTCAGTATCAGCTATGTGGGAAAACAGGCCATCTTGTAGATCGTTGCTACTACAGATTTGATGCGTCCTACAAAAGCACCAATTATAAACCTCCACCACAAGCAAATGCGTGTATGTATGCACCTGGTTCTTTTTTCTGGACTTCACCTACTATGATGTCACCAACACCTGTGTTGTCTGCTCCTCCACCCAACTGGAGTTATCAAATTGCCCCCTTCTAACTGGACAAACCCTTTTGTTGGTAACCCATCACCACAGACTCAGGTTTCATCTGTCAATGCGTCTCAGCCTCATGCTTTGTTGGCTACACCTGACACTGTTGGAGACAATGCCTGGTATCCGGATTCTGGGGCAACTCATCACCTCACTCACTCGGTTGCCACTCTTAGTGATAACACCTCGCGCAATGGGCCAGGTAAGGTGTATGTTGGCAATGGTGATACTCTACCTATCTTACGCTCTAGTCAGTCTTCTCTGCTTACTAAGATGCGACCGTTTTACATGAAATCCTTATTATATACACCTGGCATAACTAAAAATTTATTCTCTGTGTCAAAATTCACAAGAGATAACCAGGTGATGTTTGAATTTCTTCCCACACAATGTCAAGTTCGTGATTTGAAGACTAAGGATATTCTTCTTAAATGAGTTTTACATCATGAGCTGTAACTGCCTTACCAGACTAACTGTTGACTTAACAACTAACAACTAACTGACAACTGACTTTCTTTATAATACTCTAACAAGCCTACACTCAGTCTTCAAATCAAAACTTGAATTACGCTATATTCAAATTGGTCGTCGTCATCATCATCATCTTCTTCAAAGATTTGCGTCTTTGAACCAGCTAAAGCCTGCAATGTTTTCTAGTCACCTAGTTTTGTAGCCTGGATCAAAGCTTCCAACAATTCAAGCTCTACTTCTCTTAGTAGTTTCCCTAACACAAAATATAGTATAAATCATTCACTACAACCCATAAAGGAACGTAAATCAATTGGCTTTCAATATACTTTTTTTACCAATATAATTGAACTACCTTCGCTTTCCCTCTCGAACATCAGGCCCTAGTCTCTGCAACCAAAACACAAACACCTTGTCTACAATAACATATTTTCCAATGAACTAATAAAAAGCTTCAGAATTATAAAACTTGTACTTCCTTAAGTACCTTAACTAGCATTAAAGCACCGAAAACATCTTGTTCGAGAGAAGACACTCTAAACATTCACAACGCAAAAGAAATTAAAATAAACAAAGATGTTAGCTTTCAGTATTATACCATTTGATTTGAAATGTTTAAAAATGTTTTTTTAATAAATATATGTTTGTAGGTTGCACTACACCTGAGGATGCGTTTGATTTGAGGGGTTGAGAATGAAGTGAGGTCCTTGCCCTAACAGACAGCCGACGAGCCTCGCGCTTCTTCTGGTTGTAGTTATTCTTTACATCGGGTTTCAAGTTGTCACTGATTTCGTTTTCTCAGAGATCAGTTGGAGATAGGGCATTGGGTAATCTGCTTCTGCCTGCACGGAGACGAGCGTTCGGACGGGAGGAAGTTTTTGACGGAGGAAGAAAGATGCAGGCCCAGAAAAAGAAAAGAAAAGAAAAAGGGAAGAGAAAGGAAAATAAAAAAGAAAAAGGAGGCATAAGAGGATGCCATGTGGCGGTGTGTGATTGATTAGCACTGCCACATCAGCAAAAAAATTAATGCCGTTAGTCTTAAGTATTAATATAGTGGACGGAAAAAAAATTCATGTACCAATCTAAGACAAAAAAAAAATTATAAATATCAATTTGGGAAAAGTGAACAAGTTCAGATATCAATTTTATATTTAACCCATATTATTATTATATATATGCGTAAAAGGGTTGAAAAGGGGAGGCGTTACAGTCGCCCTTTCTTTTTTAGGTTTTAGTTATTATATATATACTTTTAATCAAAGGTGAGGTGTTTTACAACTCCTAAAAACATTAACCCTTTTAATTTAATAAAATTTCATCGTGTTATTTTTTTATTGTTTTTCAATTTATGAGTAAAGTTCTCGTATCTTTTTAATTAAAATTCTATAACGAATGAATTTTTATAATTTAGTTCTTAAGCTTTATTTAACTATTTTATAGACAAAATGGTTACACAATATCTGTAAGTATTCCTATTTTATATTTAGGATTTAGTTTACAAAAATAGGGTTCTAAGATCGTATTTTCTGATACCTTAAAAATCGGGTCGTTACATATTTTTCCTAAAAAGTAATGGGCATAGAATCCTGATATTTCTATAGAAAAATTGAATTTTTTTTTGTATAACCACAACTATTCTCATCCGTTTTATGGTTTAATTTGAGTATAGTCTTGCTCGGGTTGAAGTGGTATTTAGGTAACGCCCTCCCAATAATATCGACTTCAAGATTTGAATTTAGCCCAAATATTCGGAGAAGAAGCTAATTATTTAGATAAAGTTTGTATTTCATTGATAAAATTTGTGTTTCCTTGATAATATTCAACGATAAAAGTTACAAAGATGTGCAGGAAGAACATAAATTAAATAAAAAAATAGGCTTAAAAAGATTCATTAAAATTCATTACCTTTTGACTATATACTAAAAAAAAGGACAACGATTGAAATTTATCTACTTTAATTTGATTGTTTTAAATGGTTCTCCGTATAAACTTCGTGGGTTGGCCTGATGTCAAGGTGTTTACAATGTGATTTGGATTCGAGTCACGTGCCCTTCTATTATAATTAAAAAAAAAATCTCCATATGCATCACAATACTATAACTTACAAAATTTATAACTTTTAAAAATGATTTAAGACAGATAATAATAAAATTATATAACTTCCAAAACAATTTAAAACAAAAAAATTAATATAATATAATTAAAATTTAATACATACCATTGACAAATTTTTTCATTATAATAAAATTTAAAAATAACAATAAAAACAAAATTAATTAAAAAGAGTGAACAAATATGAAAAGAAAAACTTGAAAAGAAGCCAACAATTTCAAAAAGTTTTTATATAGACCATATTGTGTAGTCTCTAATTAAAGACACGATTTGTGAGAAATAAAATGATTTAAGACACAAAATTATAACATCAATGAAAAATGAAATAAACATTTACATATAAAATCAATAAATTTAATATTATGGTAGAATAGTTATTTGTTTGTGAAGATAAAATTTGATTTGACAAAATGCTTCTTAGGAGGAAAAAATATGTTTAATTTGCATTTCATAATTGATTAATATTTAGTGTAAATGAAACAGATAAAGAGCATATTCAAGTTATGAGATAGATAACATGAAATTGAAAAATAACAATAAATAATTAAAATAAATAAATTAGCATGAATCAACCACCAATAGTTTGGAGAAAGAATTAGAGGAGATCACTCATCTTCATCAACTACATCCATCTTATAGAAAGAAGTTATGTTGTATTTTAGATTTAGATTTTTTTTTTAATTTTTTAGATTCGCTTAATCTTCATCATAAAAAATCGTAAAATTAATCAACTCAGTTTTTATGGGATTGATTTTACTCTATATACTGCAAATTTTAATTTAGACTTGGTTTAAGCATATGAATTTATTTTTGGTGATTCGACCCAATCACACATCTCTTCATCATCTTATCTACTCAGTTGCACAACTATGATTGATTTCTAAGCTACCAATCCTAATAATTCTTTCAATTTCGTTCGATAAACATCGAACATTAATTCTTGACCGTCAAACCCAATGTATATTAGTTATCATTTGTGTTTTAAGTCGTGGTTTATCTATTTTTTTTAATTTTTATGTATTTTTAAAGAGCAATGGACAAATTAACAAAAATTATAAAAGTTATTTTCTTTATCTCCGTAATTGCCACATTAGAGACTAAATAAAAAATGGACGGAAGTTAGGTTAGGGACCAAGATTTTAAATCAAGAAAAATATAGGAACTCAATGTCTCAAAATTAAAATGAAATTAAATATGAAATTTCAAAAGAGTACATAGATTCTTGACATTTTAAACCTTTATTTATTTATTCATAAGATGAATATACATTTTGGTGCTTGAATTTAGTTTCAAAGTTTACATACATAAATTTTGTTAGTACAATTAAATACTTGAAGTTTACTTCAAATTGGTTCAGTTAAGTGATATTAGATAGCAACTTAAACATTGGGTTTAATGAGATTGAGCTTTGGAATGTCATTTATGATTTATAAAAGAAAAAAAACACATGCAACTTTAAAAATAATTAAAATATATGAAAAAAAAAATGTAATAAAGTGAATTTGGAGGCCAACTGACCGATAATGAAGCAAGGGAATTATCTGAATCCAATCAAAAAAACAATATATATTAGAGTACCAGCTGCTACAATACAAAAAGAACCGCCAATTTCCTCAGCGCTTAACCATCAAAATTTTCTTGTTTTCGCTCTTCCTCTCTGTACCAATGTCGTCGTCTACATTCTTCTGCAATGCCTGTGCATAAATTAAGCGCATTAATAACTAGACATATATTATCTACTTCTCTTTTCTTTAATGTAAAAACGTAACGTACAAAAAGAAACACTGCCAAATCTCTCACCTGAAATCCTTGTGTGGTATTTGGAACTTTTGTGTTTGTCGTCTCATGAGCTTTACGTCGTCGTTGGTATCCCGTTTTCTAGCATGGAGCCTGGGAACATTGCAGGTCTTGCCCTTATCCTTACCTGCTTCACGATCCTTAAAATTGACTTCGTTGTTGTCGGTGGCATCCAAGTTTAAGCCATCATCTCCTTCGTTGCATATGGAGCTTAGTGAAAGCGCTACAATCAGGAGATTCAAATCACTAAGAAATGTGTCATTGGGCTGCCGCAAGTCATCAGCCTCATCAATGGCCACCGTCGTCTCCTCCTCCTCATCACCTAATGCGTACTTTGTTTCCATGTTGTTGCTTCTAAAACCTGTACCCACAGCATCTTAATAATGACATATTTCCATCTCCTAATTAAATCATCCCTCATTTTTGACAAATCGTTTAAAGCCTGTAATGCTTAACAGAATGATTTACCTCCTTGATCGACTAAAATCAGCGATGGAAGACAATACATATGTGTATATATATGTTTGTAAGGGATGGCTGTGATGCACCACATGAAGCTAGAGAACCAAAATTTTTAACCCCGCAAATTAGTAACAGCTCAGACTTATTTTATTGGACAAATATGGGAGAGAGGTTTGTTAAAAAATAGTTATACTAATCATCAATTGGAAGAAATGAAATCTAATTGGCTCTAAGCTCACCAAAACTTGGGCCCGACCCATTAGTCCATTGCTATGCTGGCCGCCAGAGTCTACAATGTAGCCATTAAGAACTGCTCAATCCTTTGGAGATGGAAGTTTAAGGAGTCTCATGGTAGCAATAGTTAAATACAGACATGGGATGCCGAAACTTGTTAAGGGTTCTTACAATACACTGAACAACCAAAAGAGGGCAATGTGCTGTCGACTTTTCTCAAGTTGAACCAACAAAGTTTGGCCAGTACGTTGAAGTAATGACTGCTCTGTCAAGCTTTGGAGCACTAACGTGGTATGCTTAAAGAATTTCCAAATAGTTTTTGCTAAAATTGTCTCATCTTTCATGAACTAAGGTCTAAGCATGATTGTTCAGCACAGAGGCTATGTATAGTGTACGGATGGTTAAGCATATTAGCACAAATGTAATTCCTCTGTTTCGTATTCAGATAGAAGCCATGTTTGATCTAGGAAAGCATTTCATCAATCATCAATGAAAACCAGCTGAAGTTTTCTTTTTCTGTCTCTAAGCAAATCGAACCTGATGAAGAAAGACTAGGGGAGTTGGGAATCTAAGGCATGACCAAAGGCTCTTCTAGCTCTTGGACTCATTACAAGTAGCTGGTTTTCTGAATTCATTCTTAAACTACACCCAGAATTTGTCATTGGAGGAGGTCTTGATGATCTTCCTTTTAGCGTCACTGAAAAAAGAAAACATATATTATGAATTGCTCCAATGTTTAAAATTTGACATGAAAGATGGAACAATATTTGATGTTTTGCCTTACTATTTCAAGAGGGAAGACTAAGATCTAGGGATTTCATAAAGGACTTTCCCTCTATTAAAGGGTCATCAACATCCCTATTTCCATCGCCACTAACTGAAGTTATTTCACTTCCCAATTCAGAAGTGTCATTGAAACTAGCTCCTGTTTTCTCTTTTTCCAACACTCAAACCAAACATTTGAAAACAGATTTGTGAAGTTTCCCATGTTAGAGTATATCAACATTAGTAAAGAATCTGTTAGGTTGTTAGTATTGTTAGTGAGCTGTTCACAAGTTGTTAGTAGTAGTTATCCCTTTGTAAATTGGATATAAATACACTTGATAAACTGTATCAAATAGGCAATAATAAATCAATTTTCTCAATTCATTTCAGTCATTGCATTTTCTATTGAAATCTTTGTATATACTTACATGGTATCTTTCGCCTAAATCCTGGAGACTTGCTCGTGCTACGCTTTCATGGCTAACTCGACTGAGTCTGTTTATGCAAACAATGGTAATTCGTCCAATGTACTGTCCAATTCTCGATTAGTTCAATGCTTCCCTCGACATGATACTGTCAAATTAAATGAAGGTAACTTTGTACAGTGGCAACAACACATAAAATTGATTGTTGAAGGTTATGAGTTAACAGGGTTTATTGAAAGTACCTTACCTGCTCCACCATAGTTTATTCCATTTCCGGAGGGTCCTCTGGTTCTGAATCCAGAGGCATGGTTGTTCCATCACCAATATAATTTGCTTGCATCCTGGTTGTTGTCTACAATAAGTGATGCTCTTCTCTCTTGTTTTATAGTTTCAAAGTCTTCGTGCGATGTCTGGAGTACCGCAAACCGACTGTTCGCCGCCATGACCAGAGCCAAATTATCTCGCACTAAACATGAGTTGCATTCGATTAAAAAAGGTGATATGTCAATTAAAGAATATGTGGCTAAGATTCAGAATACCTGTGCCTTGATCGAAGTATCTGGATCTTGAACCTTGGAGGTTGAGAAGGTGGAGATTGTTCTTACGGTTTTGACATCGAAGTACGACGCCGTTCTCACCCTTGCGTCGTTCTCATCCAAACCTCTTCCCATGCAAAGACTTGTGGATGTTCTGTTGGAATATGGGAGTCGACAGACTTGTGTGGCACAGGAGAAAAACTTGATGGTCACTAAACTAACTATAATTACGACAAAGGCAAGCGCACCTATCGAACAATAGTATAGCTATGGTCAGTAGGCAATATCATATCCACGAGGACTAAAAGTACTAGTAATTACTATTTTTCTATTATTTAGCCGATAAATTGGGATGATTGTTTTAATCTAAATTTACTAATCTAAATTAACTAAGAACGCGACAGAGAATGATTTAGGAAAATATTTGAAGACAATATCTAGGAAAGAATCCACCTAGACTTCACTTATTATTTCGAATCTGAATTAAATAATTTATTCACATGTGTCTTGATCCATAGAAATCCCTAAATTATGTTAATATCTCTTTCGAGAGTAAGAACAACTAACTCTAGGTTAATTAATTGAAATCTCTTCCTAATTAAAACCCCTATTATCGCATTAACTCGATCTATGGATTCCCCTATTAGATTTGAAACAACCCTATACCCGGTCCAATCGTACAAACCCGGTATAAGACTATTACATTTGGTGCCAAAACGGTTATGGCCAGATATTGTTTAATTAAAACATTTGTACATAGCATTTTAACTTACCAACCATATTTGCAAACATACTTTTAGTTTCACTAATTCATTTCATATATACCAAAATACTTCAAGCACCTCAAAATAGATAGAAGTTCAATAGTTTACATTTTAGTCCCTAATACATGGAAACATAATTGAACTACCTATGTACATGCCATTTTAATTCAAAATATGGTACCTACTTTTGAAGCTCTTAAGGATGTGATGAGATGAGAAATCTTCTAATCTGACTTTACCTCTTCGAGTCTAACTGAACCTACGCGTTAAAATTAAACGCGCTAAGCCGGTGAAGGCTTAGTAAGCATTATAAGAATAAATAGGTAAATAAATCCCAATAAAATATTTTAAACTCATCTGTTAATACATATTTACATACATATAAGTTTCTTTAGCTATGCTATTTATTAATGAAATTTAATATATCTTTTTGTAAGTTATAAAACTTACCTTAACACGTTGATCATTCGCTTTTGTTCACAACTCATATTCTTAGCCCAAAGTAGATTTTATAGAACAGACCGGCTATACGGAACAAATACAGAGGTGCATTATTATGCACTAATGAACAGAGAGCACTGAAGTGCTATACGGAGAGTACAGATGTGCTAAACAGAGAGCACTGATGTGCTAAACAGAGAGCACTGATGTGCTAAATATCAGAGAGCGTGATAGAGTTCCTTAATGGCATGCCACTAATATCCTGGTAGTTCTAAATTCTATCTACTTGAGCATTAAAACTGAATTTCATACGTTTAAATACTTTACAGAATTATTTCGAAAAAGATTTCTCATTTCTCCATCATTACAATTTAGTGCTTATTTCACAATTCACAAATATCACACCTTTTCACATATATATATTTTTGTCACAACATTTACTTAATGTTCAAACAATATACCATCTTATATTTTCCATCTATAATTTTCTTTACAAATTTCATAGTTCCATAATCTTTTATTTTACTTTATTTTACTTTATTTCTAAATAATTCTATACTATAATATAGACATTTAATAAAAAATAATTTCTAAAAAAATCTTGTAGTACTTACAACAAAAGGTTGAAATGATGTCTTCCTTCACTCCTTAGCCTTCCCTTTTTCCTTTTTCTTCAATTAGGTCCTCTCCTTTCTTTTCTTTCTCTTCAATTTCAGTATAAAACATATAACATTTATATATTAGAGAAAACAATCAAATGACTTTCCTATACTATTTAATAAAAATAAACATGTATGATATAATAAATTCATCATTTCTTGCCTTAACTCACATTTCAATTTAATTCATAACTAAAATTATTTCTACTTCTATCATAATCTACACCTTATATTTTACTTAAATTCTACTTATAACTTAACTTAACTCTTAAATTTTTACTAATAAACCCTAATTTCAAATTTCTTACAACTTAATCCTTTTGCATTAAACTTATAACTTATTTCACAATTTAATCTTTTTCCCAATTTTAGTTTGAATTTCCATCAATTCAATCTCTAATTCATCCATTAATTCAATATAAACTACATCCAAAAATCTATTAACTTTCAAAATTTCAACATATACCTAATAGTATTTTGTTCTAGAATCATAAAACTCAAAAATTACAAGAAAATGAATTAATTTGACTTACCAATTTAAGTTTGAACCCTTGAAATCCCAAATTTTCTTTTTCTTTCTTTCTCCCTATTCTCTCTGTTTCCATTCTATTTCTTTACTCTTTCTATTCTTTCTTTTGTTTTATATATACATAATAATATAATAAAATATTATAATAATATAATATAACAACATACTTATTAATTTAGTAAATATAATATAATATATATTTTAAATTAAAAATATCTTAGATTTTTCAATGTTAAATCGCCTCAATTTATAACAATGGTATATTTACCTATTTAGTCCTTTTTACTTTCTTTAATTTATAGTTAAACTTTCACACTTATTTCAATCTAATCCTTTTTCCTAATTACTTCTAATTAAGTCAAATTCAACTAATCAAAACCTAATTAGACACACAACTAATTTCGTAAATATTTTTAATAAATATTTATGAATCCGATTTACCGAACGAGTCTCGAAAATACATTTTTTTAATCCATTTAAATCAATTTAACCATATAATCAATAAAATTTTCTTATCAAAATTTTCATGCAACCTTCCTATCATAATATGGACTATACTACAATATTAAAATAAATTTTCTTTCTAGCTTTGATTTGTGGTCACGAAACCACTATTCCGATTTCACTGAAAATGGGTCATTACAAGATTTGACTCTAATCTAGTAGATTTATGTCGTCCTATTTCTAGGACTGCATGCAACTCCACTTAATTATTCTAGATCTACTCTTAAACAGGGACTTTTGCTCCACTAAAATAAGCACATTAAACATGAATTAATATCCTGACAATATTAAAGCACGAATTAAGCATACATAATTGAGAATAAGAACCAAGTCTTTATCATGTAATTCAGAAATCAAATAATAAGATTCATCATATGTTTTATCTTCCCTAGGTATCTAGGGAATTTAGTTCATAATCTGAAATGAAAACATCTCAAAATCAGAAAAACTACAAGACAAATAAATTCACTAAAACTTTGAAAGAAGTTAAAAAAAGATCTTCAATCTTGATGGAGATCCGCTTTTGAGTTGGCTCCGATGGTGTTCTTCGAGTAATTTCTTCAATCTTCTCTGAGTGCTCCTTTAGGTCTTCTTCTAATTGTTATTTATAGACTTTAGAATGCTCAGAAAGGCTAAAACTTGAGTTTTTCCGCGTGTTTGAGAAACAGGGTGCGAAATCGACACAGGCTAGCACATGGGTGTGTGGCCAGCCCGTATGGCTCACACGGGCATGTGGCCAGTCCGTGTGGAAATGGTCAAGCCGTGTGGATGCTAAAAATAGCTCTTTTTTTCTCGATTTTGGCTTGTTTTTCGCTCCTTTCGCTCCCCTATGCTCCCCCAAGTATAGAAACATGAATTTAAAGGATTAGGAGCATCAAATTCGCTAATTTACATAATAAATCATCCAAAAACGCATCAAGAATGAGATTAAAAATATGTTACTTTTATGGCTTATCAAATATCCTCACACTTAAGCGTTTTCTTGTCCTCAAGCAAAATCCTCAACTCACAATTAAAATTAATCTTTCTCAACTCATAATTCTCATCAATGATGTTTAGTCATAATTCACAAATAATCATACATTGATAATTCAACTAAAAGAGCACTAAAGATTCAAAAAATCCAATTTGAACATTTTTAAAGCATGAAAATATAGGTATTTCCCCTTATCTAAGTAATTACCTTAAATTCAAAATCGACAAGAATCAACATCCTCACTAAAGATTCACTCAAATCACTCAAAGTTTTTAAGGGCCAAAAATAAGCACTCAATAGTCAAACATGAAAAGTCATTATCATAGGCTTGCATGAAAATCAAATCTCCATCACTATAAAATGAGATGATACACAAATCAAAAGATCTTTAAGAGGTTGTAATGGGGCTTAGGTTAAAGGGTGTGGAGAAAGGCTGAAAAAGTTGGTTAAAATCGAGATTGAATTGATAAATTACCAAACTAGAAAAATAAACAAATGTTGAATTAAAAACAATTACATCAATCGAAAACTATTCAAGAACAACACGAGCTTCTTCTCAAAATATGAATTTAACTGTTCAAGCTCAATTAACATAGAGATAATAATCAATATATATGTTTTTTTGTTTTTTTATTTTTTTATTTGAGAGCAATAAGAAATAGTTCAGCAACTTAAACAAAAGGCTTAATCAGACAATTAACCAAATCAAATCTCGATAAAAATGGAGTCAATAAAACAAGAAAAATTCTCAACGAGCAAAAAATGAGTTATGGGTTAAAATTAATGGGTGAATCAAGAAACGGTGTGTTAGGCTCAAAGGGGTTCACTAAGGGTTAATTATGTAGGTAGGCTTTTTATGGGATAAGTGGGTTAAAACCTAAATGTCTTTATCATCTCAGTATATCAAATCAAAGGTGTGGTATTGACATGCATAATCGAAGGAAGTTCTAGAATAACAAATTAATATTGACACACTCATAACCAATAATAAAAATGAGCAAGAAAAATGTATGCTCTAAAGGCTCAAAATCTCATAAAAAATTATGGTTTTTGATATCAATCTTGCAAATCTCAAACTTCAAGGTAATACCTCAATTCAGGGAAACAACCTAAATTTTTTTAATTTTGAAAATAGACTTAGCATGCTTGATTCTCTCATGCCTTAAAGTTTAAATCAACCAATACACAATTATCAACAAATTAATCTAAAACACGTCAACAAAAATCACAAATCAATAAAAATTTATTCTAATACAAGTATGAGAAAATTACTTAAACACAATAAATAATTCAGGGATTTTCTAATAATAATTATATAAATAACCTCCTCACACTTAAGATGTACATTGCCCTCAATGTACAAACATATATAATCACATATAAGCGAATATCATAAAAGAGAAAAAAAAGCTGAAAGCGCCTAAATATTGGATGGAATTCAAAGAATGGTGAAAAGCGAAATTATAGTCAAATCTAAATATAGAGCATGATTTCGAGCAAACTAATAAGAAATAAACATAAATAGTGAAGAAGATTAAGGATTAAACTCGATTAGAAATAACCATAAAAATAAAAATATAGTTCAAAATATAAAAACAAAATAAGTCTAAGAAAATAACAATAAACATAAAAATAAAATAAAACAAATGGACTCAATGGTCCTCATCATCAGACATGTCGGTGTCGTGAGTCGTCGGCGCTGAGGAGGAGATATGGAGATGCTGACAGATCTACTGCAATGTCGTATTAATACTGTCGAACCTCTAAAAGTAATGCTACTTTAAACGAGTGAACCGCTCAGAGAGGTCCGCTAAAGTAGCAGCAAAAGAAACAGGATGGTGACTCAAAGGTGGAGGATGAGGTGGATCCTCGGATGGAAGGGGAAATCATCAGTGAAGTCCTCGGGTTCATTTTGAGAGTTAGAATGAACTAATTGGTACTGAGGAGGATCTATTCCACGACGCCGCTCGATCATCCTCATATGGATCATGCTCAAGATTCCTTGTGGGGACATCTGGCCGACGAGTGTAAGTGTAGAGGACTGCTCCGGTGTGTCGAGCAAGTCGAGTCACATAAGAGCCTAAACAGATGGGACACTTCCTGTGGCGGTTAGTTTGATGGCGGAAGGCTAAGGCGATGAAGTATGTCAAATCAAAGATATGTCCGGTGGCCATGCTTCATAGAAAATAAGCATCAGTAGTACTGACGACTCCGTTGCTCTCTCTCCTACCGGTCAAAGTGTGAGCTAAAAGGGCATGAAGATACCGTAAGGCCGGAAAGAGAGAAGCCACCTTCGAGCGACTCGCGTCATAAAGTGTCCTACTTACCATAAGCTCTGCCCAACAACGAGATGGCGAGTAATGGATGTGTCGATGTAGGCGGAGGAAGTTCTTAGCACTTAAAAACTCCTCACTGTAGAGTCCCATAGCAGTCCCGTGTGGCTCGGCCATGTGCCTTACCTGTGTAACTCTCTGACTTGTTTTAAAAATGAAAAAATAAGTTTCAGGTTTCACACGGCCTGTGGTCCACACGCCAGTCTCTGTCGATTTTTGAAAAAATTAAGTCCCAGGATCCACACAGCCAAGGACACGGTAGTGTGTCCAGGCCATGTGGGCTAAAAATACATTTTAACTTGAATTTTTAACTTGAAAAAATTTTAAGTATTTAGTAGAATAAATACCTTCAAATTTTTTTTTGTTTAAAATTACATTATTTTAGAATGTAGACTTGTATTATCGGTGGTAAATAGTATTTATAAAATCCATTATTTAATTGTTTGATGATAATGAAATAATATTTGTCGGAACCGTTTTTTGCAAACAAAAATTTAGTTGTCGACTTTAAAAAAATAAACTAGAGTCGCCACCGATCCTTTATTAAGGTGTGATCGGCTCACCCGATTTTGGTCTACGAATTTTGAGAAAATGAGTCCGGGAGTCAGTTACGCACGAGGAAGGGTTAGCACCCTCGTAACGCCCAAAATCGGTACCAAATTGATCATTTAATGTCTTAGTGTTGAAGGTTTAAAAGATTTTAAAATCAACTCAAATGATGAAATTTGAAAAAGGATAATCAATTGTTCAAGTCATGTAAAGAAATCGAGTCCCAATACGTTAGGGTACAATTCCTCATAATCCCCGAACTTTGAATATCACTTTTATTTTATGCGAAAATCTTCATTTCGAGAAAGTAACATGCCACACCCAATACGTTAGGGCACGACAAGTTAAGTTCTCAAAAGTGATTTTTATACTCATGCATTTTGAATAAAGAATATCCTCGGTTATTTAAGATTAACAAAGAAAATCAGAACCCAATACGTTAGGGCTCAATTTCCCTCGAAAATTCCAAACTTCGATTATTGCTTTTATTCAAAAAAAAAACCTTTGAATCAAGAAAATAACTTTGATGAATGGTTAAAACCAAAATATATTTTTAAAAGGATATGTTAAAAAGTTAATGTACAATATGATACAGATACTTTAATTTACAACATATACGAATAAATATTTGCAAATATATATACAAATACAATATAACAAAAAGTTGCAAACATATGTACACATATATCTAACACACATATACAAGTATACATGCAAATAGAAGGAATGAAATATATCCAATAAAACAAACAAAAAACATGTATTAAAAATAAAATAAAAGTAAAAAAATGCATATGTATATATTTACGAGAAAGAAAAAAAGGTATACGTATATGTATGGGTAAATCATGAGAATACGTATATGTATATATCTAAATATTTATATGTACAATATGTATACAAGTAACGAAATATATATAGAATAATGAAAATGTTTTAGGAAAAAATGTAAATATATATGCTATAAAATAAAAGTACATTTTAAATTATAATATATAGGAAATATATGTATATTCTAAAATGTACATGTATATTTATATATATATATATTTGTAAAAAATGTGAAGAATAATATATATAATATATATGGAAATATGCGTGAATACATATGTACAAAGGTAGAAAAGAAACTAAAATGTAAAAGCATATCTATATTATAAAAAATATGTTTGTATGTACAAAAATATATGTATGTATTTATAAAAGTTTTTAAAAAAAATGTATGTATACTATGTATATGCGTAGAAATATAGAAATAATAGGTGATAATAAATAATATAATAATAATGATAAAAGTAAAAAAACCCGAATTGCAAAAAAAATCAATAAATGAAATTAAAATAGAACGAAGGACTAATATGCCACACGCGCATTACATGGGGGGCCAAATTGGCAATAACCCAACTTCCCAAAACACTGTGTATTGGCATAGACTAAAGTGAACAAATTCAAATTAAACCGGGAAAAATCAAAAAAATAAAAAAAATAAATTTTGGAACAATGTGAAAACACCAAGGGGCAATCGCGCAAATTACCTATTTAGGGTGAAAACGCGCGGACCCAACCCACACCAAACGGCGCCGTTTTGTTCTTTAGTCTTAAAACAATTTTCTGCTAAAAACCTATTTGCAGCAAAAAGCAAAAAATAAAAGGGAAAAACACTCTCTGCTAGCGCTTTCTTAACCCATCATCGCGCCGCCGCTCAGCCTCTATGCCCCGATTTCGATGGAGAAGTCGCCGGATCGACGACTCAGGCGACCAGGTAAGGCTATTCTCCCTTTCTTTTTTATTTTAAATGAAAAATAAATAAGAAAAAACAAAAATCAAAAACACAATTCACCTTCGAAAAAAATTGGAATCTCAGTCTTTCTCTTTATTTTCGTCTATTTTTTACACTGAAAAATTCCCCCCATTACACAAAATCTGACTCGGTTTTATAGCCGACCTAGAGAAATAACAATAAAATCAATAAAAATCCCTTGATTCTCTGTATTCTGTTGTTATTTGTTTTTGAGTCTCGTTACAGGTACTGTTGGAGGAGAATGCACGCGACGTGCGTGGAGTAACGTGCGCAACATGCGGAGGCGACGGACGTGACGTGCGGGGGCTGTTGCGGCGTGCGTGTGGGAGCTACTGCGGCGTGAGTTTGCTACAGCGCCTAGGGTTTTTTTGGTTTTAGGCTGATGGGGCGTGGGTCAAATGGGATATTTGGGTTTGTTTGTTGGTCTGGGCCCGGGCATATTTATTTGTTTGGGCCCGGGCATTATTGGGCTTGTACAGCTGCCCCTCTTTGCTCATTGTCGTGTAACGGGAATAGAGCAAAGACTAAAAGCCCAATTGTGCCCAGTCTTATTGAGCCTCGACTTCTTCAGTGCTTCTCTTATTTAGGTAGCATCATTCCTTCCTACTGCATTTTTAGGGGTATAGGAACTAGCTTCAATCCACTCCACTGCAATGTCAGGGAGATAGGCTTCGTACGTTGTAGCTTCTCAAAAAGAACAAAATTTGCTATCTTTAATCTGCTCCACTGCAACTTCAAGGAGATAAGACTTGTAGCTTCAATTTGTTCTGCTACAACTTAAAGATAAGTCTTGACGCAATCTGCTTTACTGCAACTTCAGAGAGATGAGATATGCGGTTTTAATCCACTCCATTACAACTTTAAGGATATAGGATTTGTTACTTTTGTCTGCTCCACTGCAACTTCAGGGAGATAAGACTTATATCTACTTCACCACCAGTATGGGAAGACAGGATCTGCTTTCTTTGATCTACTTCACGCCAATACATGAAGACAAGATCTGCTTTCTTCGATCGATTCCACTGCCGACCGGGGAAATAGAATTACTGGCTTCAATATACTCCATTGCAACCTCAGGGAGGTAAAATCTGCCATCTTTGATCTGCTCCACTACTGCTTAGGGAGATAAGATCTGTAATCCTCAATCTATTCCACTGCTGCCCAGGGAGATAGAGTTATTGGCTTCAATGTATTCCACTGTAACCTCAGGGAGGTAAAATCCACCATCTTTGATCTGCTCCTCTACTGCTTAGGGAGATAAGATCTGTTATCTTTAATCTATTCCACTGCTGCCCAGGGATATAGAATTATTGGCTTCAATGTACTCCACTGTAACCTCAGGGAGGTAAAATCCACCATCTTTGATCTGCTCCTCTACTGCTTAGGGAGATAAGATCTGTAATCCTCAATCTTTTCCACTACTGCCCAGGGAGATAGAGTTACTGGTTTCAATATACTCCACTGCAACCTCAGGGAGGTAAAATCTGCCATCTTTGATCTACTCCACTACTGCTTAGGGAGATAAGATCTGTTATCTTTAATCTATTCTACTGCTGCCCAGGGAGATAGAATTATTGGCTTCAATGTACTCCACTGTAACCTCAGGGAGGTAAAATCCACCATCTTTGATCTGCTCCACTACTGCTTAGGGAGACAAGATCTGTAATCTTCAATTTGTTCAACTGCAATATCAGGGAAACCAGATCCGTCGTCGTAGCTTCAATCTGTTCCACCGCACCGTCAGGGAAGTAAGATCCGCCGTTGTGGCTTCAATCTTTTTAATTGCAATATCAGGGAAACCAGATCCGCCGTCGTAGCTTCAATATGTTCCACTGCACTGCTAAAGAAGTAAGATCCGCCGTTGTGGCTTCAATCTTTTTAAGTGCAATATCAGGGAAACCAGATCCGTCGTCGTAGCTTCAATCTATTCCACTGCACTGCTAAAGAAGTAAGATCTGCCGTTGTGGCTTCAATCTTTTTAATTACAATATCAGGGAAACCAGATCCGTCGTCGTAGCTTCAATCTGTTCCACTGCACTACTAAGGAAGTAAGATCCGCCGTTGTGGCTTCAATCTTTTTAATTGCAATATCAGGGAAACCAGATCCACCATCGTAGCTTCAATCTGTTCCACTGCACTGCGAAGGAAGTAAAATCTATGGTTTCACTGGTTTATTCTCTGGAGAACATGACCTGTATAATTCAATTTATGAACCTAATTATGCCTAATGATTAGGATGACATGATCAAAATGAATCAAATGCTCCTAACTAGACATATATGAATGATGTTTGCATGAATGCAGAATGTCATGAAAATGATATTTTAACGCTTGAGTTATCTTTACTCCAAGTTTATTAAGGTCTTATCGCTTAATGTACTATAACGCCTTTATACTCAGATAGCGAACCCAATAAGCACTTGACCAGATTGCCCCCCACTGTAAACCTCCAAGTTTGATCCACTGGGATGCAAAATTTGTATCATCTTTTCCCCTTGTAACCCAAGAGTAAAAGATTTAGCCTTTTCTCAATCCTCTGTTATCACAATTCAATGATACAGGATGCGAAACTTTTTGGTCTCTTACACCATTCCCAAGGTGTTGTACCAAATGCTCATGCACAAATGAAGAAATCTTCTCCAAGAACAACTTCTTTTTATTATTCGGTGATCATTGCTTGCTTGTTCATTGAAGCTTTGTCACCAACACGACATCTTGCCATTTTGTTCAATTAATATTTTAGACAAGAAAATTCAAAGGGATAGTCTTAATTTAGACTCTTCTTTATTAGATTTCCAACCTGGTGCGTTATAAACAATAGTCCTGTTTCAGGCTCCTATATTATTTAGAAACTTTTCAGAGGAATATGCAAAACTTCTTTTGTGAAAGTTTTATTAGTCCATTAATCATTATTCTAATGCAACATGCTTGCAAAAAAGATCATGGATAAGAATTGAGTTGGTTCTGAGCATAGCTCGAAATGAATAAGTTGTCAAAGATAATAAAGATGGATAACAAAGAAATTGATTTAGGAATGCATATCTTGGAAATGAATGAAGTGTTCCAAGAATAACAAAAATAGTATAAGGATTAGGTGCCCCAGATATCGCAGCTTGAACGTTGCTGTAGAGACTTTCTGAAGACCATTCTGAGTTTAACATGTGTTTAGGAGATCTACAGTACTTTGTCGATGCCTCAAAATGTCGCCTACCCTTTTCTGTTGATTCAGGTATAGCAAGACCACTGTATGCCCCATGCTGATCAGTATTTGAGCTACTCCGATAATCTTATACCACATTCTGATCAATATTTGAGCCGTCCTTTTCGGGTTTTCAACTCAAATCCCCTTTGGTCTAAGGCGCCCTTTGCGGGTTTTCACCTTAGCCTCTCCGTTTTTATTTTTTCATTTTTCATTTTCATCTTTTCATTTTTCACATCACTTCTTTTTATTTTTTCTTTTTTTTTGGGACTCAAACTGCCCTTTGCGGGTTTTTACCTTGGTCCTCTCTTTCTTTAAGCGGAGTATTTCCTGACTGAATCTGAGTTTACAGGACTTTGCAGGTTTATCATCCATCTCGCTCAAAATCAAAGCTCCTTTGGAAAAGAAAACCTTCTCTATAATCATAAGGTTCATCCCAATTTGGCATCTGCTTCCCTCCAAGATATTTTTTTTGTAGAGGGAGGATCTTCAACATTTGGTCACCTTCGTGGAATTCTCTGGGATGAACCTTTTGTTATAGGCTCGCATCATTCATTTCTGGTACATCTGACCGTGACGAATATCTTTTTGTCTTCTTCCTTCTATCAAGTTCAATTGATCACATTGCGATTTGATCCGTTCTGCTTCATCCAACTTGCTCAGCCAATACCCGGAGAGAAAGAATTTCAACTTCAATGATGAACTTAAAGAGAGAGGCACTACTCCGATAGAGTTTTCACTGCATCATTCTTGAACATACTGTAAATTTCTGATATCGGGCTATTGTTCAAATTGCAATGACAGCGCTTAAACTGGGTATATCCTGGTATGACCATGCGAAGGCATCTTTAAATGCTTGAAGTAACTTAGCAACGTCTTGCTTTATTTTTCGGTCATGCCTGTTCTCTCAAGATCGTCGTCTCTACTGTCTCACTTGTTTTTCTTATTGCTTTACCATCCTCATCAAGTCAGGAAATAAACTACAATTTATGACATCTTCAAAGTCATGAGATCCCTCTAAACACATGTCTCACTCAAAAGGCGATTTTAAGTCTGTAGCAGCGTCACTTATGTCATTAATATTTGGGGACCCATGGTGGGTACCGAAGAATATACAAAAGAATGTATGATTAATATGAATAAATGAATGAATAATTTGGTAGAAAAATCTGAAAGAATGAAAAAAACGTAAAGAATGAAAGAAAATTTGCTCAAAGATGATTGCAATAATGTATTCATTAAAATAATAATATTCAGACGTGAGCCTATTTCACAAAGAAATTCTTATTGCTTCTAGGCTGAAAGCAACAAGTGTTTTCTGAACATTACTCTAACAGACTCTAAATACTTCAGGGGTTTCCTCTACAGTCTCATTATTTAGAACACCTCTAAGGCGGATATCTAACAATGATCCTTTTAATTGTGTCTGCATATATGGCATCGATGTGTTAAATTTCACCACTTCTTCATACATTGTAGTCCCTCCATCCTCAATCAATGATTGGGTAGTGAATTTCCTGCACTTGATGAGTCACCCAACTTGACAATCCCATGTTGATGAATTTTTCAACTAGCTTTTTAAAGGTAATGCAATTCTCTATTGAGTGCCCCGTAATTCTCGCGTGGTAGTCACATTACGCGTTCACATCATACCACTTAGGATACGGAGGTTGTGGAGGTTTTAAGTAATGAGGAGCAACAACATGCGCATCAAACAAGCTTTGATACAGATCCTTATATGACATCGAAATTGGTGTGAACTGGAGCTTTTCAGTACCTGGTTTCACTCTAGATTCTTGTCCTAATAAACCTTGTTGGTTAGTAGCCACCTTTCTTGGCTGACTCACAGTAACTGGTTTAGAGTAACTCGTGTTGTTCACATCATTTTCTCTTCTGCTTGAGACTGACCTCTTGTTACTCTCCTCTGTATCAAATTTCCCGCTTCTTATCGCATTTTTGATCATTTCACCATTCATAACTATGTCAGAAAAGCTTTTTGTAGCACTTCCTAACATATGCGTAATGAATGGACATTTCAGCGTATTGACAAAGAGAATTGTTGTTTCTCTTTCTAATAGTGGTGGTTGAACTTGAACGGCCACTTCCCTCCACCTTTGTGCATATTGCCTAAAGCTCTCGTTTAGCTTCTTTTCCATATTCTGAAGGGTGATTCTGTCAGGAACCATGTCTGTTACATGACTGTACTGCTTCATGAACGCTTGTGCTAAATCCCTCCATGAACCAATTATGCTACGGCTTAGTCGATTGTACCATTTAGATGCTGTCCCTGTGAGGCTATCTTGGAAACAATGAATCGGTAGCTGGTCATTGTTAACAAATCTAGCCATTCTCCTGCAAAACATGGTGATATGTGCTTCTGGGCAACTTGCCCCATTGTACTTTTCAAATTCTGGCATCTTAAACTTATAAAGGAGTACCAAATCTAGAACTAAACTCAGCTCTTTAGCATCAATCCCTCGATAACTTTCAGTGACCTCCATCACCTTGAATTTCTCCTCGAGCCATTTGCACCTTTCTTCTAACTGCTTTGGTAACTCTTCCTTTATTCTTTCTTTTTCAACCACTTCATCAAAGTCAGGAATGGAAAAATTAGCGTAGTGGTTCTCGGGGTTAGAGCCTGATCCAACTTGGAAGTTTGAAGTACCGGCCTGGAACTGCTGAGGCCTGATTGTAACAGTAGGTTTGTGCGGGTATTCAACTTGGGTTCGAACATGTGGAGGGGTGAAGCCTGAAGGATAGAGAGGTTCATCATCATTTCCCTCTTCGACATTTGCCATGGGGCCCTTTCCTTTATCACTTCCCTTAGTTATTAGTTGGGTTAACTTTGTCACTATATCTTCTTGGGATTCTCGCATCTTCTCAGACATCTCTTGTTTCATCTTGTCTAACCGCTCCTGCACCTGTAGCTGGAGTCGGTCCTGCATCTCCTTCTGATACTGTTCGAGTTTTTCCAATCTCTGATCCATATCTTTCGTCTTTGCCCGAGTGCCGTATCGGTGTTGGGTTGGTTGGTTGGTTTCCAGGTTAACTGAGCAATGATTTTAGTTAATTAGGATCAATTAAACGGTGTTTAGTGCATGTGATGTAATGTAATGCAAATGCATGAAATGAATGCAAAAAGAGACGTTGATTCTGGTTCAATTCTTCACTAGAAAACTTCACTAGAAAACAAATCTCTTTACACAAAGCGGATATATATATATACGGCTTCGTCCTCGAACTCCAAGCGAAGACAACGACCATTAAGATGCATCTTGCGAATTTTTCAATAAACATCTACTAGCTCATTTTTACTTCATCCAGGTTGCAACTCCTTGATCACCTATGCTTGTGAGCTTCTTTAAAAAGGTTGGGATATTTGACGACTCTTGAATAATCTTTGCTAATCTTGAATCAACGCAGCAAAGTCGTATACTCATCTTGTTACACTTCTCTCATCACGCTTTCTTGGACTATATTCGGAGAACCGTATTATCTTCCACTTTATCAAGAAATTCGTTTTCCATGACAAGCTCTCTATTTAGCAACCGAACTCAAATCAACATCTCTTTTCTAAAAAAAAATGCTATGCAATTATGATGTCATGCAATCAAAAAAAAAAAGAAACCCAAGTCAGTATCACATATAGAGATATAATCCAATACAAACATGAAATAGCAAGAAACACTTAATCTGGAATCCACTAGGGTTTTGGGATAGTTCTACCTAGGTCAAGTTCCTAAAGCTCACTATATGAGGTTTAGTTTCTAGAGTAAGGGTACCCGAACCAACAGACTCCTGGATCCTCACCCATTATAGGCTCATATGGATCGAGTTCAGTTCAGGGGGACACATTTCCCTATGGCTGCACGGAGATGAAAATCTCACGAAGACATAGGTACAGATGTATCCCGGAAGCGGTCCACTACCCTGCACGGAGGTGAAAACCTCACGAAGGACTAGTTTCTCGCTCCCACTTAAAGGGTAAAACTGACCGTGTAATGCAAAAATGCAAATGCAAATGCAAAGTAGCCAACATTCCATGGTAAAAAAAAATAGTATAAAGGGAAATCATGAATTTTTTAAAAACTTTTGATGTTCGACACAAAGACAAAAATGAATCAATTTTTAGCTCGACCTCAAATGTCCCCAGTGGAGTCGCCAAGCTGTCGGAACCGTTTTTTGAAAACAAAAATTTAGTTGTCGACTTTAAAAAATAAACTGGAGTCGCCACCGATCCTTTATTAAGGTGTGATCGGCTCACCCTATTTTGGTCTACGAATTTTGAGAAAATGAGTCCGTGAGTCAGTTACGCACGAGGAAGGGTTAGCACCCTCGTAACGCCCAAAATCGGTATCAAATTGATCATTTAATGTCTTAGTGTCGAAGGTTTAAAAGATTTTAAAATCAACTCAAATGATGAAATTTGAAAAAGGATAATCAATTGTTCAAGTCATGTAAAGAAATCGAGTCCCAATACGTTAGGGTACAATTCCTCATAATCCCCGAACTTTGAATATCACTTTTATTTTATGCGAAAATCTTCATTTCGAGAAAGTAACATGCCACACCCAATACGTTAGGGCACGACAAGTTAAGTTCTCAAAAATGATTTTTATACTCATGCATTTTGAATAAAGAATATCCTCGGTTATTTAAGATTAACAAAGAAAATCAGAACCCAATACGTTAGGGCTCAATTTCCCTCGAAAATCCCAAACTTCAATTATTGCTTTTATTCAAAAAAAAAAAACCTTTGAATCAAGAAAATAACTTTGATGAATGGTTAAAACCAAAATATATTTTTAAAAGGGTATGTTAAAAAGTTAATGTACAATATGATCTGAGATACTTTAATTTACAACATATACGAATAAATATTTGCAAATATATATACAAATACAATATAACAAGAAAGTTGCAAACATATGTACACATATATCTAACACACATATACAAGTATACATGCAAATAGAAGGAATGAAATATATCCAATAAAACAAACAAAAAACATGTATTAAAAATAAAATAAAAGTAAAAAATGCATATGTATATATTTACGAGAAAGAAAAAAGGTATACTTATATGTATGGGTAAATCATGAGAATACGTATATGTATATATATAAATATTTATATGTACAATATGTATACAAGTAACGAAATATATATAGAATAATGAAAATGTTTTAGGAAAAAATGTAAATATATATGCTATAAAAATAAATGTATATTTTAAATTATAATATGTAGGAAATATATGTATATTCTAAAATGTACATGTATATTTATATATATATATTTGTAAAAAATGTGAAGAATAATATATATAATATATATGGAAATATGCGTGAGTACATATGTACAAAGGTAGAAAAGAAACTAAAATATAAAAGCATATCTATATTATAAAAATATGTTTGTATGTACAAAATATATGTATGTATTTATAAAAGTTTTAAAAAAATATATGTATACTATATATATGCGTAGAAATATAGAAATAATAGGTGATAATAAATAATATAATAATAATGATAAAAGTAAAAAAAACCGAATTGCAAAAAAAATCAATAAATGAAATTAAAATAGAACGAAGGACTAATATGCCACACGCGCATTACATGGGGGGCCAAATTGGCAATAACCCAACTTCCCAAAACACTGTGTATTGGGATAGACTAAAGTGAACAAATTCAAATTAAACCGGGAAAAATAAAAAAAATAAATTTTGGAACAATGTGAAAACACCAAGGGCAATCGCAAAATTACCCATTTAGGGTGAAAACGCGGACCAACCCACACCAAGCAGCGCTTTTGTTCTTTAGTCTTAAAACAATTTTCTGCTAAAAACCTATTTGCAGCAGAAAGCAAAAAATAAAAGGGAAAAACACTCTCTGCTAGGGCTTTCTTAACCCATCATCGCGCCGCCGCTCAACCTCTATGCCCCAATTTCGACGGAGAAGTCGCTGGATCGACGACTCCGGCGACCAGGTAAGGCTCTTCTCCCTTTCTTTTTTATTTTAAATGAAAAATAAATAAGAAAAATCAAAAATCAAAAACACAATTCACCTTCGAAAAAAATTGGAATCTCAGTCTTTCTCTTTATTTTCGTCTGTTTTTTACACTGAAAAATTCCCCCCATTACACAAAATCTGACTCGATTTTATAGCCGACCTAGAGAAATAACAATAAAATCAATAAAAATCCCTTGATTCTCTGTATCCTGTTGTTATTTGTTTTTGAGTCTCGTTCTGAGTCTTGTTGGAGGAGAATCTTGCGACGTCGTGGAGTAACGTCATAACATGCGGAGGCGACGGACGTGACGTGCAGGGGCTGTTGCGGCGTGCGTGTGGGAGCTACTGCGGCGCAAGTTTGCTGCAGCGCCTAGGGTTTTTTTGGTTTTAGGCTGATGGGGCTTGGGTCAAATGGGATATTTGGGTTTGTTTGTTGGTCTGGGCCCGGGCATATTTATTTGTTTGGGCCCGGACATTATTGGGCTTGTACAATATTACTATAAATTCAACATTCATTAGTATCGAAATCTTTCTCACTAATTTTTAAAAAAATTTCGAAAGTCTTGTATTTTCTTATTACAAATATGAATTTGATTTGATGGAATATCGAGTTGGGAGCTAAATATTGTAAAATGTATGCGAATTAAGCCATATTTTAATGTTATCATCCAATCCATAAGCATGATTCAATGGTCCAATCCATATTGTGTCAATATGCTTTAATGGCCTCTATTCCATCCATGATTTTTATTTTCTTCTTTTTTAACCTGATATTCACCACGATTGATTACTTGTCTTTCACATGTTTCAGATGATTTTCTCTTTTCCTGTTTTGCTTTTGTTGAAGCTTAAATGTGAAGGCCACCTAATGCTTTGAAGACGAGAAGAGACAGAAATTATCTAGATGAATTTTTCACAGTAACCAGCAGGACAAATACAGTGTCTTTATGCTAACGAATCATATACTATTTCCTACTTATTTTACTTATTTTTCACTCTAATGTTCAATTTAATACTTGAGATTGATATTTGAGTTTAACTTCAGTATTCATCTTGATATTTAATGTTTTTATGCTTTAAGTTTTTTTTGTCTTTTGTGTCCACGTTTGGTTTCTATGTTTAATTTGGTATGTGAGCTTATTGAATCACATGATATTGTTTCGTTCGAGTACTAAATTGAACAAATAAAACTAAATTTAAATACCAAATTAAGACAAAAACTTAAATATCAAATTGAATATTAAAACCAAACATAGATACCAAATAATATATTAACTTGCTAATTATAAATTGTATACGTAATAAGGGCACAGTATTTTATGTAATGAAACTCCTGTAGCGACGGCTACTAGCTAACTTCCACATAATGTTGAAGAGCATGCCGTTTAAAAAGAGAATCCAACGCAAAACTAAGAGGATATGATTTTTTTTTTCTACATAATTGTACTATTCACCATTATTCGGGAATTAATAATTAATGGATGAAATTATAAATAAATAAAAAAAGTTAAAGGGGTACATAAGCTCCCATGCTGTACCCGGACCCTTTAAAGAACTCGATTCAACAAGACAACCACCACGCCATCTGTTGTCTTCGTCATATTTTGTAAATAAAAAATATTTAAATTATATAGATGTCTTTACCTAATCACAAATTGGCAGTAGTGACGGTAGGTAAAAGGTTGTATTTTCAAAAAAGAAAAAAGTATACGAATACGCCATTTTGGTTGTTCTCTCGTCAACTCCCTTGCGGTTTTGGTTTTCCCTGAGCGGCCGGCCGCTATTGATTGGTGTAGCTCACATCTCGAACCGCATCTGTTGTTTTTTTTTTCCTTTTTATCTTTATTTTGGTAAAATAAATTAAACAGTCATATTTTTTTTGTGTCGATTCTCTTTCGTCGAAAGAAAATGGTTCAGATCGACTCAAAAAACACCATATAATTACTATTTTAAAAAATAAAATAAAATATTTATATTTGTATATTTTTATAATTAAATTTAAATAAAGATATTTTTATTTAAATTTGAGTCCGGCTAGATCGATTCGTGGACAAAAACTTTTTGTGGCTGGGCAAAGTCGACCAAACCAGGCAAACCACCCAACCATGGACAACATTAATCATAATTAATGACATGTGATGAACATTGTTGATACTCAATTAGGAAGAAAATGGTTAATGGTGGTTCAAAGTAGTACGAAGAATGAAGAACAAGAGTCAAGAAAAATAGGCTGAAGAGCCATGAAGGAAGATTGAAAGTTCTCTTTGTATTTTGGCAAAGTCTAGGCGTGAAAAACGGTGTTTTAAAAGAACTGGTCAATGAGAAGGTCCTTTATGCTTTTGGAAGATGGGTCTTTTTAATCTGAATGTCTTGTAGGGGAAATAAACGAGTCAAGGTAGACCTCTAACACATGCATTTAAAAGAGAATAAATGACATTTTATTTTGTTGTAAAATCCTATACTTGATTCAGTCGACAAATTTGAATGTAGAATGTTACATTTATTTTCCGAAGCAACTTAGGCAATAATTAAACATAACACTGAAACTAAAAACAAGCATGTGTGAAATACTATCAATGAGTAATTAGAATGTTATAAGTATGCAATAGATGTTAATGAGGGCCCACATACAAAAGCTCGGGGTCAAGGTTGGTAAAAATGGGGTTAGGTTCCTGGGTCAAAATGTTAAAGTGCAAGGTAATGTCTCTAGAGAATGAAGTGATGTCTTGAGACATACCTCCCTTACATTTAAATTTTACTTTGGAATTTGGTGTCTCAAAACAAAGCCTCATGTCTCAAGACCTTGCGCTAAAAAACCACTAATTTAGTTTCGATGTTTTATGTCTCGAGACAAGGTCACCATGCCTCGAGACCTAGCACTTTATGTTTCAAGACAAGCTTGGTTTGTCCTAAGACCTTTACCCAGAAATGCATGAAACACATGAATTTGTTCATATGATCTTGAGACATGTACTTGGTGTCTCGAGACTATATTATAGTCAAGTAGAGAAATGCAAATTCAAAGCATACAATTGATAACTTATATGCTCTTAAACATGTCTAACATACAACCTATTCATTACATACAAAATTGGCATATAAAAACAAGTCTAAAACATAAGATTTTATAGCATACAACTTCATCCATCAAAATATCACTAGGCAAGTAATTAAAACATGTAAAAACATATACAAACCTATCAAATCCTTAATCAAAGTTATTAATAATAATGTCCAAAAGACCCATATGATAACCAATTTATGTCAAGTGACCAAAACATTCAAAATATGAACATCCAAATTATGACCTAATTACATGTCATTTATTCCACTAGAGAATAAAAATAACATTACAAATCAAGCAACCAACTGAGATGTTGAACCTCAGATGCTAAAAAGATATGCCAAAACAACTCGAAAATATTTTAAACACTAAAGTATACTAACATAACAGATTGCACATTGAGTAATGAAACTCGGTCATGCTAACATAACTGAGTTCACAATATAAAGGCATTAATCACTAAAGTATACTAGTTTACGAAGAAACATCTATGAGCAGGATATAAATTCAAATTCAAATTCAAATAATCACATAACTTCTATGTAACAAAGATTTACCATGTTGGATTGAAGAATCAACTCATCTTGAATTCTCAAACCATGATCAACATGGTTATCAACATACTTTCATGTTCTTCAATTAATTATAATATTTATTCCATAAACCCTTAGAACATAACTTTATATCAAAATTACAACCCCTATTAACCAAACAAGGTTGAATACATGGACAAATCCCCTAACAATCGAGAATGATGCACACAAGCCCCAAACAGGCATAAAAGCTCTGATACATATAAACACATTACCCCTAACACTTTATAAAGGTGCACACAAGTGCTAATATGTTTATATTTGTACAGCTATCCAATAAAATGCACACAAAAGTCAAATGCTCCTACTAAAACGAAACACATCTTATGGCATGCCAACTATATCGAACTTTATCCAGTATCACTTAACAGGGAATTTTATATTAATACATGTTAAGTTACATTTTTCATTATCATTAATCAACATAAATCCTCATTCAATATTCCCAACCAAAGCATAAACTCTATCCAACTAACTCATGCATCCACATAGCATTTCATCAATACATCTACCAAACATGAAATCATTACATTAATGTAATTCAACATATATCAACAAATCAATAACAACAATGTTCTAAACTAAATCACTTAATAAACTTATATTAAGAAATCAAAATAAGTTAGCACAAACTGAAACGATAATACACTTAATCAATATATTTTAATTATTTATTTTAATTAATTTTGGATATGATTTTTACCTAATTTGATACTTAATCAATCATTTTCTATGTAGGTACAATTATTTTCCAACGCATCGAAAAATGAATGGATGTGCGGACAAAAATGTTTGACATGATAACTTGAGTTGGCACACAAAATGAAGATTTTAGAATTATTTTCTTATTATTTATATTAGGAATTCTTGTATTTTGAAGCTTGCCTTTTTTTTTTTAATTTTAGGAATTTATCAATTAGGGTTATTATTTGTATAATATAGCATGAAGAGCACAAGGGGTTGGTGGAAAAAATTCATTATTCAAAATCAATTCAAAACTGGAGCCCAAATCATGCCTGAAGTTAAAAAGTCATCTTATCAATTTTTACTTTTATTTAGTTCTAATTTATTTCTATTTATTTTACTTCATTTCAATTTTTATTGGTTTTTTTAATCAGATTTAATCCCCTTTTTGTTTTGTATAGGTTGACACTTATTGTGGGCACTACAATTACCTGCGACACATTTTGGTTATAAGGAACCACAATTTTAGATATCCAATCCTTGTGGGATTGGCCTTACTCCCTATTCTCAAATTTATATTTTTTTTGGGTATAGGAATTTATTTTGGTGGATTCGACACCCATCAGAAGTCGCTAATTCTCAATAACTTTCTCCTTTCCCTTAGCCTTGTAAGCCTCAACCACCTCCTTAGCTACAACCATTAAACAATAAATGAAACAATGTTAGATGAACATAATCAAGCAAGAAAAATCACTTAACTAGTCATGAAATGCATTTTGATACAATGAGACTTTTCTAACTTTTATCGAAAAATCATGAAAACTCTACTCTAACCCCACCACACCTAAAACCTAACCTTAAGAACATTAATAATGACTTCCAAAACTTACCAGCAATAACAACTAATTCACATTCTCTCTAATCTTTAACCAAACTCTATTCTAACTTGATCTTTAGCTAACCCACTCCATTCTAAACTAATTTTAACCAAAAACTAATCCGAAAAAAAAAAACCAAGAATCAAAATTCTTTCTCTATTTTGAAAAATTCTTAAAATGGAGAAAATGAAAAGGAAATAAATAAAAAAATCAAGTTTCAATAGTTTAAAATTATGAATTATGATGAGAAAACACTTTCCATTGCTAGAAAATCAAGAACCAATCAAAGAAATCAAAAGAACTCTTCTCATCTCTTCTTCTGAAAACCAACGTGATTAGGATAATAAAGAAGACATGTTAAAATTGATCTTTTAAAACTTGTTCAGATGCAAGAATTGAATAGAAATCTAGGTTACCAATCTAAAGTTTTGAAGAGAAAATCAAAATTTAGTTGAAAGAGATGATAGAAATTTGAGAAAATCTTGTTTTTATGAAAATGGAAGGAATAAATTGTTTCCAACTAATTTTAGAAAAAAGGAATAATTGTAAAAATAGGATTGGTCTAATTGCAACTTAAAGATCTCTAACTTTCCAAATCATACTTCTTCATGTTCACACATTGACCCCTCTAGTTTTGCTGACTTCATAATCTAGTTCATATACCTTAATTACTAAATTTTATAATTTAATCACTTAATATTTCTAACTAATACCTAATTAATAATTAATAAAACCCTAATATACTATCGTGTCACTCCTAAAAACCTTTCCGTATAATTTCTCGAAATGACTTGGTTTAAGAGATCCAACCTAAGATCGAGTTTTTCGACACTGGAAAAAAATGGGTCATTACATTTACCGAATGATCCTTAGGTGGGACTAATTTTAATTACTACTTGTGCACGTATACATGCAGGAGACTAGTGTTGATCGAGGAAACAACCCAAATCTTCTAGGCATGGTAATCATATGTTGTATAGCTAAGTAGCTTATTTGGGCAAGGCAATCTTTTATTTATGATTTAGGTGAACTCTTTCTGATTATCCTCTTTAGTCGAGGTAGCTAGTTTAGGTAAAGTAGTTCCATATAATAATCCTCCCAAGTTAAGGGAAATTTTATAAAGTGAATTATTTTAAAAATGAATTTTAACTTGGTGAAAGAGGTCTAGAGTAACGTTTTTTTTAGATGCTTGGAAAAGTTTCTTTTTGTTAACCAGATTATTGAATGTTCATGTCTAGCATGTTTTTGCTTGGGTTTTGCAGTTTTACATTTATGCATACGATGCATGTCTTTGCATGAATGGACAATGAAAAGGTGTAACTATAGACTTTTCATGTGCCCACAATGGCTTGGAGGGTGAATTCCCATGTCTTTTAGGCATGTTGGAAATGTTTGTTTTGACATTTTATAAATATCTTGTTTTGTCTTTTAAATTTTCACTCTCTTTAAAAACTTAGGAAAACTCTGCCAAATTCCTTACGAGTGAATTATTTTTTATGAAATTTGAAGAGGATATTTCTTGGGTAAGTGCATTCTTGGGTAGGTGCATTGTAGTCTCCTTCTTGGCTTTAAAATTTGGACTAAGAAATGCTTTGAACGATAGAATGATCACAGTTGCTTAAGCGACGAATGTGGAGCTTTTTATCTGACCAGATCCCCAAATCGAGTAAGGGGTGTGACAAATCATTTCCTTACGATATTATTTGACGCATTTTAGATTTTTATTCATGATATGAGTTTATTAATCTTGTTGTGCAATTAGATTGTTAATTTAGTATTAGCCTTTACTTAGATTGTAACAGTCCGTCTTTCAATGGTGTCGGAACCAATAATTTAGGGATCACAAATCAGACGAGTGAGTTCATAAATATTATTATTTAATATTTACTAGTCAAATATAATATTATATTAAATTTTGATTTTATAATTTTGGCTAATTAAATGAATAGTTAAGTTCAAGTGGTTTGTCCCTAAAGTCAAGTAGTTTTAGAAAATGAGGTATTAGGACCTCGTTTCTATAAACCAAACTCGTAAGTATTTTTATTAAATATTTATGAAGTGATTAAATAGGTATATTAAAATTTGGTCCATAAATAGTTAATTAAGTAAAAAGAACTAAACTGTAAAAAAATAATAATCACTACTTGCTTAAATGTGTTAATTCATTAAAGAAACATTATGTAATTAGGCCCTTTTTATGGTAGTGGACAGTTTATGCTTAGTTAATAAAGAGATTGAGCTCGAGCATAAACAAATGAAAATAAACAAACCATTATCATCTTCTTTAAGCTATTTCCAAACTGAAGAACCAAAAATAGCCATGGGAAGAGCTTGAGCATTCAGTGGTTTTAGGTGCTTGCATGTAGGGGTGAGCAAAACTCGATTCGACTTGAAAAAATCGAAAAAAATTCGAATTTCGAGTTAAACGAATCGAGTTATTCGAGTTAATCGAGTTATTCGAATCAACTCGAATTTTTTTTTTGAATTTCGAGTTCGAATCGAGTTGAGTTTTCGAATTCGAATAACTCAAATAATTCGAATAATTCGAATATTAAACTATAATATTTTACATTTTTACCCCAAACTCCCAAACCTTTTTACTTTTCTCTCAAAAATTTTACTCCTTCCCACTTTCCCCCCAAAATTTTTACTCCCCTCCCCTCCCAACCCCCCAATATACCCAAAATCCATTTCCCACCAAAATTTTACTCTCCCATTTATTTTTCTCAAAATTTTACTCCCAAAACCCTCAAAACCTTTTATTTTCCCCAAAATTTTACTCCTCCCACTTTTCCCTAAAACTTTTATTCCTTCCCATCCCACCTCCCATTTATCCCAAACCCTCCCCTCCAATTTTTTTAATATTTTCCTCCAAAATTTTACTCTCCTATTTACTTTCCTCAAACTTTTATTCCCCAAAACTTTTTATTTTTCCCTAAACTTTTACTTCTCACCTTTACTCTCAAATAAAAATCAAAATTATCCAAAAAATCACTAAACATAAATAGTAATAATTTTATTTATATCTACTATTTATATTATTAAATTAAATTTCACATTTTATATTATTTATATTATTGAATTGTTTAGTCATATTGAATATTTATATTAAAATTGAATTATTAATTATGCCATAAAATATTCGTGTTAAAATTTTATATTAGTATTAATTTCATATTTTATTTTTAAAACAATTTTATTAAAAAATCATATTTTTACATTTAATATATTTTTAATTCTAAAATACATAGTGACAAGAATCAAAATAATTGAAACAACTAAGCAAGCAAAGAAGCAAACCAACGTATAAAAAATTAATAAATAAATTATGAAGTGATGAAAGTTAATAAAAAATTTGATTAATGTGGACAAATTTTATTACGATGGGTGAGTGGTTACAGGGACACAAAATTATTTTTTTAAATTTAACTCGAACAAATATATTCGATTCGATTCGATTCGATTTGAATTTCATCTCACTCGACTCGATTCGAGAAAACTTCAAATAAAGTTAGGATGATAAAATGAGATTCGAAAACTCGATTAACTCGAAAATTTTTTATTCGATTCGATTCGATTCTATCGAATGCTCACCCCTACTTGCATGTAAGTAATTTCAACTTCCGTTTTTAGTAATTTTATGTTTTTGATATCGTTGTAGCTTAATCTAGCTAACACAAGGACTAATTCGTAAAATTGTTAAATATTTTGAATTATTTCATTGATGAATTGGTGATTTTTTTGAAGTTTTATGAGAGATTTAGAAGCTTGATAGTTAAATAGGACAATTTTGTAAAGTGGTTTTGGTTAATTTTAAGTTAAAAGACTAAATTGCTAAAATAGTAAAGTTATATGAAATTGATAAAAATATGATGAATATGGGCTGTATGGGAATTATAAAAATTTGATGGCCTTGTTTGGATTAAATTATGACTGACTTGAAAATTTGATTTAGGGACTAAATTGAATAATAGTTAAAAGTTTAGGGTAAAAGTGTAAAATGATAATAAAAGGGTTTGTATGTATAATTTGAATTGGTTAAATTGTTTTAAATGGATTAATTGAATGAAAACTATTATTTATATCGAGAAATGATTCGATCAAACTCGAATTATGGAAAAGCTAAATTAACGAATTAGTTATCGATCTTGTTTTCGCATCATTTTTGTCTAGGTAAGTTCGTAAATTAAATTAAATTAAATTAAATTCTGTTTTGGTAATTTAGTATATATACATATGTGATGATAACCGAGTTTGTAGGTTGAAATACAAGAAAGAACATAGCTGAAAGACGCAATGGCATCACGATTCAAACGTGTAAGACCATAATTGAAAGACACTATGACACTATACCATAGATGAATAAGACCTAGTTGAAAGACACTATGGCACTATATCAAAAATGAATAAGTCCATAGTTGAAAGACACTATGGCATCATGTCAGAAATAAATAAGACCATGGCTGAAAGATGCTATGACATCCTTGAATGATTATTTATCAAGTAATATGCATCAGATGATAAATGTGTTATATGATATAAACATGAGATGGATGATTGAATTGAAATTGTTAATTATGAACATTATATGGCATGATATGATTTAAGTTTTATATGAGTAAAATGAAAAGAATATATGCATTAGCTACATGGAATTAAACATTGAAAGGAGAAATTGGACATGATACATTAAAATGGAATGTGATTTACCATTTGAATATGAGTTGGAAGAATTGATTGGTAAATATGTTATTTGAATGTTTTGTTATAGTATACTCAAGTTTCATGAATATAGGTGAACTCACTAACTTTTGAGATTTGTTGTGTGTATAGGAAATGATTGAATTCATAAGCTTGTTAATGAAATTATGCATGAATTGTACAAAATGGTTCAAATTTAATAAGTTTAAGTTTCCATTATATAAGAGCTTACTAAGCATTGATTTGCTTACATTTTTTTTGTTTTATTTCATTGTAGATTATCGAAAAGCTCGATCATTTGGAATCAAGTCGGAGCACATTCACACTATTCATCATTGATCACGGTAGAAGATTTGGTCACTTTGAAGTTGGGTTATAAATGACATGTATTAGGAGTCTTTTGGATAATTTTTTTCATGTTGATAATGTTTGAATTTTTGGTTTGGGAAATTTTTGTGGTTATGTATATATGTTGGTGTATTTGGTTAATGGTTGTAATTATAAATGTTTTTGGTCATTTGGTTTATGCCTTATGAACATAATTTGAAATTCGGTAAGATTGAATGTGAATGGATTTGATGAAATGATAAGTTTGGCATGTGTTTAATGTATGGACTTATGAACTTTGAATGCAACTTAGTTTGGTATGAAATATGGTTTTGGTTTGATATTTGAATTGTGGTGTCAATGGGGGCACATTGGTTAGGCACTTAGGTTATATGTTTTGGTATGTTTTAAACTTGTTTGAATGTGTTTTGAAGGTATATAAATGTTTGGTTTTGGTTTGGCTTGGCACATAAGAAATGAGTAATGTTTTGGCTTATTTTAGATGTCATTTTAGGTGCACACAGCCCGGGACACAGGCTGTCACATGGCCTCCGCACATGGTGGTGTGTCTTATTGATTTTAGGTGCAAGATTTTTCACACGACATCAACCTGTTACATGGCATGGCAACACGAGCATGTGAAGTAGCCACACGGCCATGTTTGAGGCTACATAGGCTGGTCTCTTTCACAATGTCTGGTTACATGGCTGTGTGACCCGTGTTTTCAAAATTTTAATTTTTTCTATAATTTTTTTTGTTTTGTTTCAAATTTGTCCCTGATTGTTTCCAAATTACTTTTAAGGCTCCATAAGTTTTATTTAAGGCGCGTAAATATATTTATGCTATTAATAATATTTAGAATGAAATATTGGTTATTTAATTTAATAAATGAATGGTTAATGATGTTAATGGTTTTGACATGTTTCGTAATACTCTATAACCTTAATTCAGCGTCGGAGACGAGTTAGGGGTGTTACATAGATTTAAGATCATGTTTACAAATATAAATGTGTTCAAAAATGGTGACAATACTAGGTAGTACTTTGACAAAAAGAGCAATCTCAATTTGAGCAAAAATAATTTTATCTATACAGAAAGAAAGTTAGAACAAGGCTTTAGCTTGTTGTTTCAAAAGAGAGCTAACTAAAGGCACAAAAACTAAAAATGGAGAAGGATGATGAAAATTCATTAAACAAGCAGTGCTTATATACATGACTCAAGCTAACAAACTCTAATAAATTTAGCTTCCTACTTGTACTAACAAGTTAACAAACTTAGCTTCCTACTCTTACTAATAAGCTAACAATCTCTCTAGAAACTAAGACTTTGACTAAGACTATCTTAATGACAAAAAGACTTTATAGCCTTTGACACACTATCATTCTCTTCTTGACTCAAATGCTGTAGACACCAAGTTAGTTCCTAAGAAATTCAAGTTGACTAACATGGAAAGGCTTAGAAAAAATATTTGCCATTTGGTCTTCTAATCTTCAATAAACCAGCTTCACTTCACTTGTCTTCTGCACTTCCCTCAGCGCATAAAATTGACTTTAAAATGCTATGTTTTTCCATGAAATACTAGATTAAGTGAAATAGCTGGAGTAGCTTGATTATCCACAAACATCTCTATACTTCCCTCTTGCTTCAAATGTAGATCATCTATTAGCTTATTCAACCATAAGGCTTGATTCACAGCAGTTGTAACTGCAATAAATTCAACTTCTACAGTTGATTGAGCCACCATCTCTTGCTTTTTTTTAATACCAAGAGAAGCAACTTGACCTAAATGTGAAGCAATAGCCTAAAGTGCTTTTCATATCATCTAGTGATCTAGGCCAATCACTATTAGAATAACCTGCAGCCTAAAATTGATTCCATATATAAGTGTCCTCTTCAAGTATTTTAATACCATATTTGTAGCAATCATATGAATTTCACTTACACAATGGAGAAATTTGTACAAAACACTTACGGTGTACATGATGTTTGGCCTAGTGGATGAGACACCCAACAAGACTCATGTACACCTTCTCAACTGTAGGATCTGCCTCATCCATCTTCTGAAGTTTTTGTTTCTAATTCATCGGAGTGCTCACAATCTTGTACTCCTCCATATTGAACCTCTTTAGAATCTCTTTCATTTACTTCTTCTAGCAGAGAAACACCTCATTCTGACCCTGCTTAATCTCTATTCCCAAAAAGTAATGCATCTTACCAAGATCAGTCATCTCAAACACCTCCATCATATCCTTCTTGAATGCAATATGAGTTGCATCACTTCCTGTCACCAACATGTCATCTGCATAAAGAGATACATTAACTAAATTTACTCCTGACTTATTTACATAGAGAGTGGATTCACCCAGGCTCTTCATAAAGCCTAAGTTTAGCAAATGCTCATCCATCTTGTTGTACCATGCCCTGGAAGCTTGTTTCAACCAATAGAGAGCCTGCCTTAATAAATAAGCCTTTTCTTATTAACCTAGTGTGATGAAGCCCTTTGGTTGTTCAACATAGATTTATTCCTACACTACTTCATTCAAGAATGCTGACTTCTCATCCAACTAATAGACTATCCAACCTTGTTGAGCTGGCACACTTGGAAGCATTCTGAAAGCTTAAAAAAATCGACTCCCCAAACCTGTGCATTTCCCTTTACCACCAACTTGGCCTTGTACTTTTTACAGAGCCATCAGGATTAACTTTGGTCCTGAAAACCTACTTCACTCCAATCACCTTTCTGTTTGCAGGAATCTCAACTAGTTTCCATGTTTGGTTTTTATCCATCATACCCAACTCTTCCTTCATTGCCTCCATCTATTCCTGATCATTTTTGGCTTCCTCATACCCTACAAGTTTAATAACAACCACACTGCACCTTTGATAAGCTTCATTCAATGATATTGTACCTCTAACTAGTGTATCATCCACCAGTTCATTAAGATTGAGAGAAGACTCTTGCTTCTTTTATTTTTCATCACTTGTCCAGTCCCACTACTCATCTTCTAGGAATTAAACATCTCTAATACCCTTGTAGGTAGTTTATTCAACAAAAATACAACTGTGTTAGCGACCTCAGCCCAAAACTCCTTAAGTAGGGACTTCTCATGCAACATGCACCTAGTCATCTCCACAATGGTTTTATTTTTCCTCTCACTAACTCCATTCTATTGTGGAAAGCAAGGAGCAGTGAATTGATGCTTTATCCTAGCCTCCTCATAAAAAGCATTGAACCTTTATGAGATATATTTAGTCTCATTATCATATTTGACAATCTGAATCTTATAGCCATTTTGATTCTCAACCTATCTCTTATACTTTTAAAAAACTTCAGCAACCTTAGATTTTTGCTTCATAAAGTAAATCCAACACATTCTGGTAAAATCATCAATAAAGATAATAAAATACTTGTTTTCATTCAATGAAGAGGTTGCTTGTGGACCACATAGATTAATGTGGATCAGCTTCAACTTTTTTTTAGCTTTCCAAGTTGAGTTTTTGAAAGCCAACCGTGTTTACCTACCAGTCAAGCAAGCTTTGCACCTCGAGTTCAACTCCTACAGAATTGGTAACCCAATTGCCATCTCATTCTTTGACATGAATTGTAGACCTTTGTGACGAAAGTGACCTAACCTCTTATGCCACAATTCAGAGTTACTGACCTAGCACTTGAATGCCACTTACTCCTTATCGAGTGAATTCAATAAAAAACTTTTCTTCTTCATCTTGATCCTAAACAATTCATTGCCACTAGAGTAAAGGATCAAACACCTTCCCTCTTCAAACATCACCTTGAATCTCTTCTCTACCAATTTCCCTACACTCAACAAGTTTTGATCAATCTCAGGTACAAACAAAACATCTGATATCAACTTAGTTCTAGCCCAACTCTCTATTGCCACTATGCATTTTCCCTTCACTTCTAGGTACTTTTCATTTCCTATCTCTACTCTCGACTTCAATTACCTGTTAAAGTGTTTAAACAGCTTCTCATCACAATTCATGTTATTGGTGCAACCACTATCAACTAACCAACTATCACATGGAGTGCTTGATGAGAAGCAAGAGGCAACAAACAACTGGTCTTCTTCTTCTTTTACTGCGGCATTACTGTTGATTTCTTATTTCCTTGCAAAACCTCTCAACGTCCCTATCAAGTTGTACCTTCTACACTTCACATCTGGCCTTCTCTATTACCTAAATGGGGATGGTTCTGCTTTACCACTACCTTTTGCAACAACTTCTGAACCACTACTGTCACCACTCTTCTTCTTTTCAACTTCTTATCCTTTCTTCCTTCACCCTACTGCATCTTAGCCTTCAATGCTCCTTATATGCTTCCTTCCTGCCTTATTAGCCTCCTCTGCTCTTACACTTGTAAAGCATTGATAAAATCCACAACTCTCAACTGAGTCAAGTCCTTAATGTTCTCCAAAGAAGCAATTGTTGCTTCATACTTCTCAGTCACAGAAACTAGTATTTTCTGCACTAGTCTACCATCAAAGAGATCAATCCCGAGAACCCTTACCTTGTTAGCAATCTCTATTAGCTTGTCTGAGTATTATTTGATTGACTCAAACTCCTTATGCAGCATTTTGAATTCCCTGATCAAGTTCAAAACCTTCATGCTCTTGATCCTCTCATCTCCTTGATACTCAGCTTTGAGATAGTCCCATATCTCCTTTGTTGATCTAAAGACCATAATTCTATTGAATATGGCTAGTGAAAAAGCAAAAGGCAAGCCTTTGCCTTTACCTTCCTGATGATTCTCTCCTTGTGCAATATGATCTAATTCATAGTTGGATTGTCAGGAAGTGGAGCCACCTTATAATCTTGCTTGACAACATCCCAATAATCATAACTCTCCGTGTATGCTTGCATTCTCACAACCCATGCTTGATAGTTCTCTTTATCAAACACAGGTAGTGCTAAGATAGACAAGTTGTTTGATCCTAATTCTTTCATTTTTCTCAATTCTGCAAAGCGTATCTCTCAATTTTTCTCTCAAGATTCTCACAGGTCTTCTCTCACAAGTCCCTCAAGAAAAAAGAGGCTCTCAATACTAATGTTGTTTCAACAGAGAGCTAACTGAAGCTAATAAACTCTAACAAATTCAACTTCCTATTCATTAACCAAGCAATGCTTATATACATGACTCAAGCTAACAAACTCTAACAAATTCAACTTCTTACTCGTACTAACAAGCTAACAAACTTAACTTCTTACTCCTACTAACAAGCTAACAACCTCCTTAAAAACTAGGACCCTGACTAAGACTATCTTAACAACAAAAAAGACTTTGCAACCCTTGAGACACCAACATGACTTCACACGAAACGAATGATTCCATCATCAAAACAACATAATAGGAAATCTCGTTTGGACGAGGAGATGTCGGTGAAGTAGTTCGAATGTTGCTAAAAGAAGAGTAATGTAAATATTGATAATGCTAGTAACATCAAGGCATTGTTCTCTCTGGATGCCATTGTAGAGTGACACTATATATTCTCAATGTTTTGTTCCTGGACTCTGAAAAAAGTCCGAAAATGTTTCTTGATTAATGAGCAGATGAAATTCATGATACCATGTGGAATGTTAAATTTTATATTCAAAACCCAATCAAATTATCATCAAAATAAAAGCGAAACATATCTACTATTTAACTGAAAATCTCATAACGATTCCATTCTAGTTCAAAATTGGAAAAATATATTCCCATTTAATTTCAAATTAGATTTGGATAAAGAAAAACATTGTATGGATTCAATCAGTTTTCTGTAATCTCATAACGTTTTAAAAAGAAAATGAAAAAAATAAAAAGCATGAACAACATAATCAGTCTCAACAAGAATACAGAAAATCCAGATATCACGTGACCTTGTAATCAACAATTCAATATTTAACTTAATAAAGATCATCAATCTGACCCACTCTCCCAAATCATCCACATTTTCAATTTATTATTTACCTTCCTTTTAAATGCACACTTGCTTCTCCCTTGGAATTCATCTACTGCTCAGCTCTTCCTTTCTTTCTAGCCTTTTCTTCAACTTCATATTCGCATTTGAAGCTCTTCCTTTCTCCACTGCTAATTGTTATGCACTGGGCTTTCTTCAGAATTCGTTGCTCCTAAAGGGAAAACCTACAATGACGACGATTTCTTCCAGTACATTCCTGGGTGTTGCGGTTATCTTTGGTCTTGTTTTTGCTAGTATGTCACCCTATGTTGAGGCACAGTCTGCGTCTCTAGCTCCTTCTCCCACTAGTGATGGTAATTTCCTTCATTATTAGATCTGTTTTCTTTGCTTCCTTTCTGTTTTATGCCCAAGAGAAGGTTCTCATTTTTAGATCTGTGGTAGTAATATCGGAAAATGCTTGAATTTGAGCAGGAACTTCAATCGACCAAGGGATTGCTTACGTGCTGATGGTGGTGGCACTTGTGCTCACATACCTCATCCACCCTTTAGACTCATCTTCCTACACCTTCTTCTAAATCATTATAAACCAAATTGCTTTGTTGATAATATATATTAAAATCGCTTTCTTTTTCTGGGTGATGGGTTTATAATGTTTCCTGTTATTTATTATGATTATAATTTTGCTTCTTCTTCTACTTGATTACTTTACTTCCTCTTTTACTCTTGGAAATGAAGGGTAAATCGCAACACTGAGTTGGGGCTTCCCAAAAATCATGTTGGGTGAACAGTCCCTTTGTCCTTCCATCCTTGTTTCAAATTGACTGAATTCCCTCTTTGTCTCGACCTCACAAAGCAAAAGATTGACCTGCAACGAACACAAATATAGTAGGATGGCTAAAGCTATGTCGTTTTAGGTAGGACCTAGGAAACATTCTTTGTACTAAATTTAGTCATTCACACTAGAAGCTTTGCTATTAGAGGTGAGATCAGGTCCATTACTTTTCAATACATTAGTCATCATCACCATTTATACGTTTAGAATTCATCCATGTATCATGTAAGTATACTTATGGATATGGTGATTAAACTTGTATTGATTAGTAATGGAGGGAGCTTTAAGCATTTTACAGCGACTAGAGCAAAGCAGGAATGTACCCTTCAAGGAAAAGGAATTTCCTGCAAAGTGGCAGGATCTTTATGGAAATCAGGAAAGAAAAATTTAGTGCCAAGATGAAGTCATCCAAAGCATAAGTATATTGTTTGATCACTTACCCTCTTCCAGTCTCGTATTTATGTAGCAACTACTCACTGCTCTGCACATAATCCTCGCCAACTAGTTAGGTCACATCGTGTGTTTATGTGTATGATATTCATTGAAGCTTGGCTAGAAAGTGGAGGCTTCTTTCCGCTGGTGCCGGCTCTTAACAACTTCTAGGCGACAGGTAATGGCTGCTGCAATGCTTCGTGCCACAGAAACATAGCTGAAACCAGCATCAAACATATCTGAAAACAAACCATTATACCTCTTGAGATTAGATTAAGGAACTGAAGTCTCACTGTCCAAAGTGTTGCTCAAAAGATTGCACAAGGAACATCACAAGCAAGGCCAATTCATAAGATAAAGAATATGTCAGCAACAATGAGCGTCTCACTATGCTTAATAATTCTTGGTTTTACAAGCGGCGGCATAGAGTTTCTGCCTGCAAGAGTATACTTGCCAGTTAAGCAGAATAACAAGTTGCAGAAACTTAAAAACATGCAATATGCCTGCAACTAATGAGGTCAAGGTTGGAGCATTATTAGTTGTGAATTCTTCCATTGAAAAAGCTAAAAAGAAGAAGAAGAAAAAAAGTCATAATAAGGCATGTGTGGATGCCAACCCGATTCACAACAAAAAGAACAAATATTTAACACACGGAATAATCTAATGAGGAAAAGAAACTAAAAAAAATCGATGTGCACCCTGTTAGTTAAAAAGCATGTTTGGTATGGAACGGAAGTTCAACTACTACAGTCCGAATTATAAGTACAGCTAAAAATGGTTTCCAATACCAAGCTCATCATGTTCTTTTACATGTACATCGTCCTTGAATGGACTATATATCATTATAAAAAAAATAGTGAAGAAATTGAGCTGTAATTCATCTTATATTAATGATGAATGATGTAACAATCATCCCCTGCCACAAAACACATCCAAAGGCATCTTTGAGATAGTCAACAAACTATCTAATTTTTCTGCTGCTTTTTCTTTTGAATACGTAGCTGAAACAATGGTTTTTCTTTGTGAATTACTATAAGGTTGTTGCTTGGAGTGATAAAACTTGATGGTAGACGAAAGGCTGGCTGATATCAGAATTAAATTTACTGCAATTCCAACAGCATTCTGCCACTTCCAGGGCCTGAATAAAACTCTAATGCAGCAAATGAGGAAACCAGATATCCTTCTCCTCGAGCTTTCACCTTCATTTTTCTTAACACTTTCCTCCACATCCCTGTCAATTGAGGTTCTATTCTCATGATCATTGCCAAAGCAAGCACTTAACTCTTTCACCACATCCAGGGGTCTTCCTTCATATTGTGTTACTTGTTTTATGAGACATGATCTGGTTTGCTCCAATCGACTAAGGGCCAATTGCCTATCTTTCAGCTGCCAAGACTGCAATTTCTGCATGTAGATATATATCAACATAAATTTCTCAGGGAGGCCTAATGCTAAGATAATAAAAAACTGCAACTTCGAATCAAATTAAGGCAAAAACCTCTAAAAGTCGGGTGGAATATTCTAATTATACTCGATAGGTTTCGACACTAATTAGATTATCAATCAAAAGGTAACAGAATTCATAATTCCATTAAAAACAAAGTCCAAAAAGAAGAGCTTTTGAAACAGGTAATCTGAATTGTTTATTAATCTTTTTTATCAAAGCAATCAAATATTGAGAACCAATATCTGATCTGAATATATTAGATCTCATGAAACAATGTTGAGATTAAGACAAGCAATCTTAGTATTCGGATCTAAAGGAGTTGAACAGAGAGTGTTGGGAAACAAAAGAGAAGACAGAAAGTAAATTACCTGCAAATGCAAAAGCGTGTTCTCAACTTGGTTGAGTGAATCTCTGATGGCAATCAACCTCTTCCTTTCCAGAAATGGGGTCTGCCCAATATCACAATAGCGACCATGGTCTGAACAATACCTGCAGAAGCTGATACTGTCGTCGATTTCATGGTTCAACCTGTCGTGCAAAGCCCATGCCCTCTCTATGAGACTCGGCAGTTTTTTGTTATTCAACTCCATTGGTTAGAAAACATAGCCCACCTCCATTCAAGACCCTCCTGTGTTATAACTTTTTAAACTCTATCATTTGCGCTTTATTCTCTTGTTTTTGCTTCTTTTTACAAATTACTCTTGGCTGTGGAAGAAGAAAGTTTGAGGAAGTATTTGGAATGGTATAGAATGGAGGGTAGGAGGGTAGGCCTCTCCTTTTTTAATGGTGTTTGGACAGCATCATTCTAGTTTCTTTCACTTTTTTTGTTTTTTTGGGGGGGGTGTGTGTGTGGGTATGTTTGCTTTAAAGGAAAGTTTTGGTTGGAATTGAAACTGAGACGCTTAGCTGTTTGAGTACCCCACAGTCAGATATTGCATGCCATACATACATTGCCATGTGCAATCCATTATCCCATCCAAGGCTGAAGCAAGCAAAAGAAAGAAGAAATTGAAAGTATTAGTGAAGCAACAGCATGCCATCGTCCCCCATCATACAAAATGTTTAAAACCGTGGTTATGATATTATCAGAAACTCAAAAGCCCAAAGCTCCCATGTGATGTGAATGGTTATAATGTCGTAAAAGTCAATAACAAAATCAGGTTCTTTTTCAGTTACCAAATAATGATGATGGGCCAGGATTAGTGGGGCTACAAATCCTTAAACGCGGTTAGCAGAAACCCAGCTCACCTTCTTTAGTTTATTTAATCAATGGCATTATTAATTTGGTGATGATTTAATGGTTTGGCTCTTTGCAGAAACAAAAAGACATGAAAATTGAAATGACTAAGGAGCCAGCCTTCAACTGATCATATTAACCCATTTCTTACCCTACCCCCATCATCCCTTATTAACTATTATCATAGTAATTTCATTTCTCGGTCTTCAAAATAACAGACCAAAACTTGATTCAATTATAATTACAAAAATAACATATAAAATATGTACGATATTAATTAAAAGATTAAAATATCTCAAATAATATAACTTATTTTAAATATATAATCATATTTTCATAATTTTTCTAATTAAGTTTGTAATCGATTGACTCATGACACGAACTTAATTAAAGACTTAAATAATAATATATATACCTATCAATAATAAATAATTTTTCATTTTTAAATGTTTCAATCAATTTCATCCTTAGATAATTTTTTATATTACTTTTATTATATATTACAAATTATATATATATATATATATGGATATACATGAAAATTAAATTAAACTAATATTATCATTTGACAATATTATTAGATTGTCTTCCAAATAGACCTGTCCATGGGCTTGGCCACCTGACCCAGCCCGAAGGCCCGTTCGAAAAGTGAGAGGGTTTGGTTAAAATATAGGTCCGAAAAATGGGTTTGGACAAAAAAATAAGTCCCATTTAGAAAATGGGTTGGGCCTCGGGTAAGCCTTTTTTTGCCCAAGCCGGCTTGAATATATAAAAAAAAAATTGTTATTTTTCCGTTGTTTTCTTGCTTTTTTTATTATTTTCTTGTTTTTTTTTCACTATTTTGCTATCATTCCACAATTATGTTGTTACTATTTTGTTATTATTATTTGGATATTGTATAACTTTTGGTTTATTGTTAATTTTGTTATTATTTTAGAGGTAGTTGCTTGTTAAGTTGCACCTATCTTAGTATTATTTAAGTATACATATTTTTTTAATTTATTTTCAATTTGTTCGGAAACATTTATTTTAATATTTTTAGTATTTTTTTATGTATTATATATATTTAAAAATTATATAAAAAATTAATATCAACGAGCCAAGCCTGGCCCGAGCTTTAGTATTTTTATATGAGCTGGGTTTGGACAAAATTTTAGGCCCATTTTTGGGGCTGGGCCCAAGCCTAGCAAACTGCCCTAAAATTTTGGTTGGATCCTGCTCGGCCCATGGACACACCTACTTCCAAATTATCAGAAATTAAATAATTTTAAATAATTTTAGCTGTACTATATAAAAAATTATTAAATATTTTAATGATTATATATATATATTAAATAATTATAGTTTTTAATATAAAATTTTATATTTTCAAATTAAGTAATCATTTGATGTAATTTTTCAAAATAAAAAAATTGGCATATTTTTCCAAACATGTAGCATAAAGTTAAGAAATTAGAAATCTATTGTTTCTAAGTAATTATTTTAGTGACCACAAGTTATTGTAAGAAATATATTTTGTAGTTTTCTAAACGCTTAATATATTTGGCATAGATTTACATAAATTTTAATTTATTAATCATTTGTATCATATAAATTTTTATGTCACATTTATATTATTTTTCATCATATTATGTTTTAGTTAATAATTTGAGTTATATAAATTTTGAGGCATTAATGTATTCATTCATTATTTTTGTTATTTTTGTTGTATAATAGCTATCAATAATATTTTTTCAACTCGAATATTAGGTTTTATGTTGTATTTTAATTAATAATTTAAATTATATAGATTTTAAGGCATTAATTTATTCATTTTATTTATTTTATTTTATAATATATTAGTAGGGATAAATCTAAAATTACAAGTGAAATTTGATTCAATTTGCAATACAATAAATCAACTTTAATTTGGTACAATTATACACATGAAATTGATTTTGATTCAATCATATACATGAGCTTTTTATTTTATTCAATTATACACATTTAAAAAATAAATACATCTATTTATTTTTCTATTAGATAGCTATAATTTTTCATATATGCAATACGCAAACATAAAATAATACTATGTTGATAAAGGTGTTAGTGATTTGTGAAAATTAAAGCCTTTATTCATGATTTGGCCCTTGAATTATATCACTTTTCTCACTTTGCTACCTAGTTTTGTTTGGCCCACTTTAGTACTTCAAGTTTAATTTCATCCACCGGTTTAGCCTTAAAAAACCAAGAGGACATGCGGGCCTACTAAAATATGCCACGTGACAGTTTTTTTTGCCTATTTCAACATGATAATGCATGATAACATGTTAAATTTGCATGATTTTTTGTGTTTAAATCGGTTAATTCTTGAATTGATCCCTGCTAAATTAGTGATTTTATGTTTTAATCCTATCAGGAATGCAATTGGGATGCTATGAGTCAAAAACGAGCAGAAAATGACTAATTTGCAACACAGTCAATAAAGTAGGGCCGAATCAAAAACTTGAAAATAGTCAAGTACTTACCAGATTTCTTTTAACCTTGTAAAAGCTAAAATTAGAAGAAAATCTGATTTTATTTTTATTTAATTCTAATTTTGTATGGTGGGTAGTTAGGCCAAATTTTGTAAATAATTTGTATATAAATAGGGCATTTGTGGTAGCTTAAAAACAGACTGGAAATTGATTGGATTTAATGCAATTATCCATTTTATTACTTTTTTTCAAAATGCTTGTAGCTTATTCTTTTCATTCTGCCATTTTCGTTTCAATGGCTTTCCATTTCTTTATTGTCTTAATTATTTTCCAAGTCCATTTTCTTTTCCAACAATCTCTATTATCATTTAATCATTTGACATAAACCAACAAAAGCATGATTAAATTGATGCTTCACTAAATTCTAACTTAGCTTTAGGCCAGTATTTTTTCTGGTCCAAAATCATGAGATACGTATCCGTACTAAAAAACCTTCCAATCGGTATTCACTATTTTTCCTAAATATCGGGATTGACAAATTCATCCCTTGGGATAAAGTAGCATTTGCGAAAAGTTGGGGAAACGAGTTAGTCGTGCTATATTCGGACCTCCAAGAACAAATCAAGGGAGATAGTGATTGGGTTTAAACGTCTCGCGCGGTTGAAGCTCTTAATCCAAGTTGGGTTCTTCAAAGCGCAAGGCTGCCAGAATCTTGAATCGGGAATGCGACTATCGCTGTTAGATAATCGGTAAGGGTTGGTTTGCAGGTTGTACCAAGACCAACTATGAGAGGAAGAATTGGCGGTTAGGACATTCATAGCTGCTATAACCAACTTATTATTTAAGGGAGAAGACTAATTTTTGAGGATCGATTCAGAGATTAGAATTCACTGAGTCTAGGGCTAAGGTTTACTTTTTTTGTTAGCAAAATTCAAATTTCATTTTTTTTCGATTTACTTAATTATTTATTTTATCTCCATTATTTCATTTCTAGACATTGCCAACTCCCCTAATTTATTTAATTTATTTTTCAGCTGGTCTATTTGGAGTTGTGGGCACGACTTTTGCACGATTATCGGGTAGACCGAAATTTTGTTCATAAGAAAAACACAGAAGTTGATCATAATATCCAATCCCTGTAGACTCGACCCTACTACTCTTTACTACTGTTTAGAGTTCTTTTCTTGTAAGAACTATTTTTATTTGGTGGTTTCGACGCCCATCAATGCATGCACATGCTTTAAATTTATCTTCCTTGAAGAAGACCAAAGCAAAACTAGAAAAGGAAAGTTTTAAAGAAATTTTTTTGAAAATGAAGATCTTTGAATTTAATGAAAATCAAGCATTTGACATGCTCAACTCCAGCTTGAGTAGCTAACTCTTCAAGCATCTTTGGCTTGATGCTTTGAAGAATGTAGTGTAATCCTCAATTCATTTTTTAGATGCACATATCAAGGGTTGAAGATTTTGGCAACCTTTCTTTGCAATTCAAAGTCAGATTCCTCTAGCCATGGATGTAGTCAATGACAGGTTCATCTTTCCACTGTTGATCAACAATAAGCTTGATCATGCTAACAATGCAACCAATGTTGTAGACTTTGTTGAGAAATTCACATTCTAGTTATTCTCAGCTATCAATAGTTATTGCATTGTTAACAATTAGACAATTTGCTTTACCATGAAACCACCATCAATTCCTTTTAACAAGGTCAATGTCAAAGACAATTCTCAGCTATCAAGGTCAATGTACAAACCAAAGACATTTCCTTTTAACAATTAGACAATTTGTTTCACCATGAAACCACCATCAATTCCATCATTATTGCATGTCTCCACTGTAATGGCCCAAAATTTACGAGCATCAAAAAAGTACATTATCGGGCCTCTGTCTTAGTAAACCGAGTCCGTAAAGAATTATTAGGAGTAATTGTGAGTTTAGTAGTATGTTTAAATAAGTTTTAATTAAGTGAAATTAGCTCAACTTAGAGAAAATAGTAAAATGACTAAATTGAATTAGGGTAAAAGTTTAATTATAGATTAAAATAAAATAAAGGGATTAAATAGGAAATTATGCCTATTTCATTAGGTGAGGCGGCAAATGGGAAGATTTTTTTTGATTATCTATTATATATATAAATATTATTATGGTTTTATATTAAAATAGTGACAAATGTATGGTAGTGATAATAAACATATGTAAAATACATGAAAATATACTTGTAATATATTTGTATATTTTCTTAAATAATAAGCAAAATATATTTATTAGTTATTATTATATTATAAAATAAAATAAATAAAGATGATGATGAAATACAAGTGTGTTAATTAAAATATGTACATTTGTAATATATGTATTAAATTTACTTATTATTAAATTAATAAACAAATATAATACAAAGAAAGTAAAAAGGACTAAAAGGGCAATTAAACCAAAAGCATAAGTTGATACGGTTAATCCTTAAAAATCTGAGATTTTAAGTTTAATAAATATATTATATTATTAAATAATAAATATATTTATTATGTTTTATTATTATATATTATATTATTATATTATATATAAAGTAAAGTAAAGAAAGAAAACAGAGGAAATAGAAACAGAATAGGGGACGAAACAGAAAGCAAAGAAAAATAGAAAAGAGAAAAGAAGTTTAGGGTTTTCAAGGTTCAATTACAAATTGGTAAGTCAAATTAAGTTCTTTTCTTGTAATTTTGAGTTTTATGAACCTAGAACAAAATATTATTAAGTATATGCTGAAAATTTTGGAAGTTATTAGATTTTTACACATTAATTTTGCTAGGTAAAAGTGTGAATTAGAATTTGAATTAATAAAATTTCTAATTAGAATTGGGAGATGTATTAAATTGTAAAATAAGTTATAAATTTTATATAATAAGGACTAAAATTGCAAGAATTTCAAAATTAGGAATTTATGATAAAAATTAGATAGTTAAGTTTAAGTTTAGTTGAAATTGAGTAGAAATGAGGTTGAATTGAGATAGAGAAATAAATGAATCTATTTAGGGATTAAATTGAAATTGGGTGAAAGTAAAATAGAAATTCAAGTATTAGATGAAAAATTTATATTGTATTAATGATTATGGAAATTATCTTAATTTTTCGTAGCTAATATCGCACCCGAGGCATCCACGAAGAAAGGAAAAGAAAAAGTGGACGAGGAGTAGACACGAGAAGCACGGTTTGTATTACTATAATTTAAATTATTTATTATTAAATGCTATATTTAAATTTATATGTATGGCAAGTGAAATATAAGGTAAGTATTATTATTAAGTTGAAAGAAATTCAATTGAATGAAGAATATATTTGTGGAATTGAAATGAATATTGACTTGAAAATGGAAAAGTGAATTTTAAATTGAATTGTGATTGAAAGTGAAAAAGTGAATTTGAATTGAAATGTGAAATTGGAGACCCTATTTACTAATCGGGCTGAGTCGGATATAGTTGGCATGCCATAGGATTGAAAGAGTTCAGGGATACTTCGACCTCGAGCCGATGAGACACTGGGTGTCACTATATTTCTCCGGATAGATTCGATGAGGTACTGGGTACCAACTTTCTTCAGCTTTGCCAATGAGACACTAGGTGTTAACTACAGCTTCGAACTATCCGATGAGGCACTGGATGCCATACTGAAGTGTTTGGTTGGATTCGTGTATCCGTCAAAGTTCGAGTTTTGTTAATAGGGTAAATAATGAAATGATAAACCGAATGAGTTGATCAATAAAGCTACTGAAATGAGAAGAAAAAGTTAAATTGTGAACTAAAATGTGATATGAGATTGAGGAATGAACCTAAGGTTCATGATGTGTCTAAGTTCAAATTGTGGATATATGATATTAATTGATGAATTGTTATTGTTGAAATATGAAATTTGAATTTAAATTTATATGTATGATTTTTGCATTACATGTTTATTATTGTTATAATTTGAATTATGGTAATACCACTAAGTATAAAATACTCAGCGCACGGTTGTTTTCGTGCGCAGGTCGGTAGAAGTCAAGAGTCCCGGTCCAGCATCCGAACAATCTCAACTCCAATATAAAGATTTTGGTGATGTTTTCTTCCTTTAAATGAAAGTGGCATGTACATAGGGATTATAATGGTTATTTTGGTATGTTATATAATTTTGTTGTAAAAAGATACTTGGTGTTTTGATGATTAAATTAGTAAAATGGTAGAAATTGTTTATGGCATTGGTATTGAATTGGAATGGCTTGAATAGTTTATGAACTAATTAGAAATGGTAATAGGGTTTTCATTAATTAGGTTGTTAAGTCAATATGTTAAGTGTGATTTAAGTATATTTGAGTATATAAATGCATTGGTTGAAATACTGGAATTGGTTTGGTTGCGATTTGAAATTTGCAGGGAAGGTTCAATATCTATAAAGAGGTTATATTGAATTTTTTTAAATGAATGAAGCCAATTAGTATAAATTTATATGAATTTATGATTCTTTTATATATGTTCGTATTTATCTAAGAATCATTTGTAAATTATCCGAGATGTCCGGTAATGCCTCGTAACCTTGTTTCGGTGACGGTTTGGGGTTAGGGGGTGTTACATTCACGAAATTAGCAACATGTTGGTATGGATTCCCTTTGCCATCAAAATTATTGGAATGTTGGAGGTTGATAGATTGTTGACATTATGAGACGATCAATCCTGTAGAAGTATAGCTTAGCATAAGTATATGAAGGTTGAGTTACACAATCAACTTGATCTTTGACAACTTCTTTAATGAGCTCATTGAGTTTATCATTAATTACAACTTCATTGATCGTTGGTTAAGGATCATTGGCAACGTGTACATTAGATTGTTCACCAAGCTTCTATTGCAAATTCTCATGTTGAAAATTTTCATTAATTTACCTTTTCCTGGTAAGATCAATAAGTTTTTTCGTCATGAAGGTCATCTAATTATCCCTTTCTTTGAAGCTTGTATTAAGACTCTGTAACACCCCATACTTGACCCGATCGCTGAGTTTGAGGTATAGGATGTCACATTCGTTACCCAAACAACTACAATCGAATTACAATTCAAAATAATGTTAATACATATTATTAAGATCAAAACATCGTTACTATATGTTATACAATCATATATGAGCTTTATATGAGCTTACAAAAGCTCTTAAAATAACTTGAGGTTGAATAAGGACCAAATTGTAAAATTTTCAAACTATCGAGTTGATGTCGTGACTTTGGGGGTTTTAGTTCGTGGTTCAACTCACTGAATTATCCTCTTCGTGATGTTAAGGGCCCAATGTCGTGATGTGGTCGTATGTTTTCAAAATGTCCAAATGGTACCAATTTCACAATAGTCTAGAAAATTGACCAATTTCGTATTCAACCTGTTTAAACATATAAACATACTTCCAATATCTCATATACTACCATAAATGTTTCATCACTATCTAATTCATCATTTTAACCATTCAACGTTGAAAACTGACCATAATTACCAAGACAATATCAACTTTTGAACCATTTAAATTATAGGCCATATTTACATTTGACACTTAACATATCATAGAACCATAACTTCAATTGACATTTACCTTGTCAATGATCCAAAAGACCATATACATTACAAAACAGATTCAAAACCTAGGTACATGTCATATATCAAAATGAAATAGGACTATACACTACACCAAAACAGGCTTTTAACGGCGTTTGAACAAAAAACGCCACTAAAAATTGAGCATGAGCGGCGCTTTTATAAAAACGTCGCTAAAGGTAGAGCATTAGCGGCGCTTTTTCGAAAACGCCGCTAAAAATAAGCATTAGCGGCGTTTTCTGAAAAGCGCCGCAAAAAGCCTAAGCCCAACGACACCGTTTTTTAAGTTTTTGGGGCCTTTAGCGGCGTTTTTGAAGAAGCACCGCTAATGCTCTAGTCTTTAGCGGCGTTTTTGAAGAAGCGCCGCTAATGCTCTGGCCTTTAGCGGCGTTTTTTAAGAAGCGCCGCTAATGCTCGGATCTTTAGCGGCGTTTTTAAATAAGCGCCACTAATGCTCTGGCCTTTAGCGGCATTTTTGAAGAAGCGCCGCTAATGCTCGGATCTTTAGCGACGTTTTTTAAAAAGTGCCGCTAATGCTCCGGCCTTTCAAAAACGCCGCTAATAATAATAAAATCTAAAACCATTTCAATTATCTCATTCTTTGATATATTCTCAAGTAATGTTTCAATTATATTTTTTTATTATAAGTTGAAAAAATTGATATTTCGTTGTATTTATTATATATTGGTCAAATTTACATTTAAATTATAACAAATAATATTGTTTAATACAAAATGTTTTTATTAAAGAGAAGTCCTAACTCCTAACTATTTATTATTATTTTCAATCACAGTTTATTTAAACTACTTTACTAGAAAAATATATTAAATTATGAGTAAAATAAAATATCATAAAACTTAAATTGATAGTTCGATTAAATAAATCAAATAAAGTAATATAAAACACCAACTATGGTGATAAATAATATTATATATTGATAATTTTATTACCAAAAATAATTTTATATTTAGTTAATCAAACATGAACACAACAATGACCTAATAGTACCTACTCAAGAGTAAGAACGAAAATGAATGAAAAGGGACAAATGAAATTAGAGTATTAATTTTAAGTATTAATTTTAAAATATTTAATTTAATTATCATTATAGTTTAGGGTTTAATATATATGGTTTAGAGTATATATATGGTTAATTTAGGATTTAGGGTCAGTTTAAAAGTTACAATTTTAAGGTTTATAGATTATGAAATTAGGGATTATGGATTAGGGATTTTAATTTAACGGTTGTGATTCAAGGTTTATGGGTTAGGGGCTAGGGGTTAGAGGTTAAGATCAGTTATGGATTTAGAGTTTATGGATTTAAGGGTTAGAGGTTAGGGGGTTAGGTTTAGATTAATTAGTGTGTTTTTAATTAAATAATGTTTAGGGGTTAGGGATTCTGGGTTGGGTTAGGGTTTAGGGATTAGGGATTCAAGGTCGGGTTAAGGTTTAGAATTTAGATTAATTAGTGTTTTTTTAATTTATATATTAAATAAGGTTTAGGGGTTAGTGGTTAAGGGTTTGGGGTTAATAATTAGTGATTTAGGGTTTAGAGATTCAGAGTCAGGTTAGGGTTTAAGGTTTAGATTAATTAGTATTTTTTAATTTATATACTAAATAAGTTCTTATATAATTGTAAAAGAGATAATAATAAATTGTAAAGATTATTAATTTAAAATTGATATGCAATATACAATAATTGAATATAAAAATTATAAAATATGCGAGCTTTGGCGGCATTTAATCATTTTTCTTATTAAATTATACTATATTTATTTTGAGAGTACTTAATTTTTTATAAAAATCCAATTTATAAAAATAATAAAAATGAAATAAAAATTCAATTTAACTAATAATTTTTAACAGACAAAATAAAAGATTTTTTGCATAACAAAACGGTGTCGTTTTATTCTAAATGAAATAATTTTTTTGTGTCGTATTGCAAAAAATAAAATAGTTTTTTAATCTCAAAATTCCATGAGTTCCTTTGCCCCCAACATCTCGTAATACCGTTGAAATCCCTAAACCTTTTCTTTTTCTCTCCATAAATTTATATATATATATATATGCATATGACAAATGATTCATTGATTTGGTGTTTTGTTTCTCTCTGAATCAGGACAAAAGGGTTTTCCGATCTATACCAAAAGACCACAGGGATTGATCTATGGAATTCCTTTTTCAGCAGTGTATTTTCTTTTTCCTTTTTCCTTTTTCAGTTTTGTTCGATTTTTTTTTACTTATTTTCTTTCTCTCTCTACTGTTTCGAAGCCAGCTTCTCTTTTGTCGAACGCTTGAAGTAACTCAAAGAAAAACATCTACAGTTTTCTCTTCAGCAATGGAGATTGGGATCGGTCGGATCGGTTCCTGCTCTAAAGAACACCAGAAAATTTATCAAGAGTGGTTCAACTTTGCTGATTCAGGTACGATTTTAGCTTTACTTTTTGTTCAAATTTTAGTTTTACAATTTTTTAATATCTTCTTTTCGGTAGATAATGATGGACGCATTACTGGAAATGATGCAATCAAATTTTTTGGTATGTCAAATTTACCGAGACCAGATCTCAAGCAGGTCAATATTCTTCTATTTTCATCGTTTTCGGTGATTTTTATTTTTATTTATTTATTTAAGTTCAGCTTAAACTTGAAGTATCTATTAAAAAAAACATAAGGGAAGTTTTAATTGCTTCTGTTACTTGATCGTAATCTCCAAAAGTAAATCTTCAATTGAATAATTGAAGTTTGATTTTCGGTAAATTTAGCAAAATCCAAGCGAACTTTGAGTTTGATTACTGTTCTTGTTTCCTTTATGCTATTTTCTAAATGATTCAGCTACATTCTTGTTTTGATTCCTTAAAGGTGTGGGCAACTGCTGATTCTAAGAGACAGGGATTTCTTGGTTTCAAAGAATTTGTTTTTGCTATGCAGGTTAGGAGTTGCAAATTTCTTTGGATTATGATATAATATATATGCTTATTGATTTCTTCTAATCTGACTTCTTGTTACTTTTAATGCTTAGCTGGTTTCGCTGGCGCAAGAAGGTCATCAAATATCACATGATTTCCTGAATGGTGATGATATTATGATTTAGCATGTCCCTCTTTCTGAATTGCATGGTTTGAATGTTTATTTCATTCTGAAAACTTTTGAGGTGCATTTATTTATTTAGAAACTGTTTTTTGGTTGTCTTGCCAGTACATTTATAGTCTTGTATAATAGTCAGAGCTAATGTTAAGGTATGCTGATATATTGCAGTAGACTTTGAGAATATTAGACCTCCTGTAATGGAAGGCTTAGATACATTAATCATGGTATGCGGCTTCTTACTTTTACCTTCTTAAACTCTATGTTCCATATGCTTAGCGTCTAGAATTTCTAATCATTTTGCTTGATTTATTCAGAGAAAGAAACAATCTTCAAAGTCAAGTAGCCTTGAAAGCAATGGTATGACTTTCTTGTTGTAACCTTTGATGATTAGTTCTTCAAATCAAACATCACCTGCATCTCAATGGTTTTCTTCAAAATCATCAAAGAAGGTTTGTTTTGTCATTTTATAGTTGATCTTCCTTTGCTGCTGATGCTCTTGTTACTACCATTTTAGTCTAGGTATAGGGTTATAAATAATTCCTTTATTTATATCAAATTCATATTTGTCTCTTTATTTTACTTCCATAACACTTACGTTTTTTAGCTTTGGTATTTGTGTTGTTAATGATGGTAATATCTGTCTAATTCCTTTACTTGATCCTTTTTTAGTGTGTTTTTATTTATCTGCATCCTTCGCATGTGTAACTAATCCTTTCTTGTGTAGAACAGATATCTTTGTCCTCTGTGACTTCAATTATAGGCGGCTTAAAGAGATTGTACCTTCAGAAGTTGAAGCCTTTAGAAGTTACATATCATTTTAATGATTTTGTATCCCCATTGTTGGTGAGTGAGTTGTAGATCCAACTCTGTTTTAACTCTATGTTGTTAATGATTTTCTATGTAAGTCTTATACATAATTTATTATACATAATTTTTTTCTTGATTTATTTATGTGTTCTTGTTACTGTAAAATTACATATACAGCATGAATTAGTGTAAAAAGAAAAAAATGGTTGAAGTTGAGCAGGTGTAGACAATATTTCATTCTTTATACATCTCTCTTTCTTACTCTCTAGTGCCCTTCTGTTTTTCAGCTGGTGTTCCATGCACCACAGTTCCTTTTGAAGAATGAAAATTGAAGCTTTTTCTTTCCATGTTCTCAGATCATGGAAAATTCTTTATACATTATCATCACTGATGGTAGTACCTCTGGAAAATTCTTCTGTTCACATATCATGAAGAACAATATTTCCCATGGGGACATAGAAGAAGTTTAATCAATTTGCTTGCAAAAACTCTTCAAGGTCTATCTCTTTCATCTTCTTAATTAATTGTTAATCTTCCCAATGGCCACCTACCAAAGAAAACGACGTTTTGCCAATCAAACTAGGTATGTGTTTTCTTGGTTTTTTTTATATATATTCTTTTCTTTTGACAAAAAACTTGAGGTTTAATTAAATTTGACTAAGGACTTGGAGCTGAACTAATTTGATTCTTGTTTTTTATTTTATTTTATTTTATTTTATTGGCAAGAAAGATAAAATATTTTATTTATCAAATAATCTAAAAGATTTTGAATTCATGATTATTGGTTTTGTGAGCATATTAGACAAGACAAAATTTATGTTTAATGCATGATTATTGAACTTGTTTCATTTGTTATCCTTTTTGCAATAGGAGGAACTGAGGTATCAACTATTTGCAGTTGTGAAACATTCAGATTCAGACCTACTTCTGGACACTATGTTTGCTACATTCGATCCTCTCCTAATATGTGGCATAAGATGAATGATTCAAGGGTAAGCGTTGATGAATTTGTTCACATTTTAATGTGCATTCTGGTTTTTACTAAGGATAGTTACTAACATATCCAGTTTCTGAACTGGATACAATGTGTTCTTGTTGAAAGTTTCTTGCTTATGAAGGATACCTTACAGAGGGTTCTGTTTCCTCACTGCTTTAAATATTTTGCTTGTTCTTTAAGCATTTGGATCTGATAATTTCACTAATATTGCAAATTTCCATCCTAAGTTTGAAATTTAAGTGTCAACTTGTAATATACTTGGTAACATTTTGATGGTACTTAGAATAATAATGCATAATGGTCATGTTCTGTCTTTTGTAGGTTACTTGTGTTGAAGAAGTTGTGCTGTCCCAAGAAGCCTACATTTTGCTCTATGCTAAACAGGGTATACCTTGGTTTTCAACTGCAATTGAAGTGCAAAAGCCTTGTGCAGACCCTGGAATTTCTGATTCTTCACCGAAGTCCTAGATGACATAGACTTTGCCTCCAATCTTGAGATAGAAAAGAGTGTCAATTGCAGCACCAATGAAACTAAAGATGTTGCTGATAGAGCTTCAACTCAATTCTCTTGTGATGTGTATAGTCATAGGCAGATTCAAGTAGTTAGTTTGTTTCTCATATGTATTATTTATTTTAGTTTTGATTTTAAATTTTTATTTTAATATTTACGACAACTTGAGTTCTAAATTTTAGATTTTAATTGTGTTATTAATTTATTATTTTAAATTCTAAAACTAAATTAATTAATTTTTATATTTAGTTTTAAAGTTAATATTTTCATAGAAAATTTAATTTAAATAATATATTTTATTTATCCTTAAAAATATATTTAAAGTTCAAATTTAAAAAATAAAATAAAATATAATATTTATCATAAAAATAAATATTATTTGATTAGATTAAAATTTTTTAAAGGTTATGTTTTTAGTGCGTTTTTGCGAGAAGCACCGCTAAAGGTCTTGATCTTTAGCGGCGTTTGTGGGAAAGCACCGCTAAAGGTCGTGGTCTTTAGCGGCGTTTGTGGGAAAAGCGCCGCTAAAGGTCGTGGTCTTTAGCGGCGTTTGTGGAAAAAGCGCTGCTAAAGATCATGGTCTTTAGCGGCGTTTGTGAGAAAAGCGCCTCTAAAGATCATGGTCTTTAGCGGTGTTTGTGAGAAAAGCGCCGCTAAAGGTCATGGTCTTTAGCGGCATTTGTGAGAGAAGCGCCGCTAAAGGTCATTATCTTTAGCGGCGTTTGTTTCTAAAAACGCCGCTAAAGTTACGACGCTGCCATTAGTGGCGTTTTTTGTGGCGCTTCTCAAAACGCCGCAAATACTTTTAGCGGCGCTAAAAAGCGCCACTAAAGACCTAAAAAAGCGCCACTAAAAGCCTGTTTTGGTGTAGTGATACAAGCATTACTGGGTCGAGGGTTGATGGTTGGATGCTGAATCACATTTCGAGACTTTAAGATCTATTAGAACCTATGCACGAGAATAAACAACCTTACGCTAAGTGATAAAGCTTAGTGTTACTTTCATGCTTCAAGTTAATATACCAATATCATTTGTCATAAGAACACAACCAATTCAAGTTCTATATTCCACCATTTCATATATCATTCATGCCAAGTACTTCAACCAACATGTCAATTAAGCTTATGACAGTTATATATACCAACTCAGTTGACATATGTCAATAAACATACCATATCAACTCTCTAACCATAAGGTACTTGTACTTACATTTCACAACATATCTGTAACACCTCTCGCCCAACCCGATCGTTGGACTCGAGCTATAAGATGCCACATTCGTTACCATAGAAATTACAGTCAAATATGCAGTAAAAAATCATTCACACATGCAATTAAGTGATAACAACATTCAAATCATGTTAAACAATCAATTCCGAGTCTTAATTGAGCTTACGAAAGCTCTTCTGTCAACTTGAACATGAAATATGACCAAATTAAAAAGTTTTAAAATTTCAGGGTCGACATCGTGATGTCATCTTTTCCACGTCATGACATCGCCAAAAAAATATGTCACGTTACAAAGTCAAGCCAGTCGATATTGCCACGAGAAAGATGGTTGTCGAGACGTAGACCATATTTTTGGTAAAAATAAACCATTTTGGTACATATTTCAAGTTTCCAAAAACAACTATTCAATATATTAACAAATCACCACATTAACTTGATTCAAAACTTGCCAAATCATGCTAACAAGTTCAAACATTCAAATTCAGCATCTAAACAAATCAATCAACACTTATTCATTAATTAAATCTAAACATTTCAAATCCCATTACAACCTAGTAACTAAGTTAAGAAATTTTCAAATTTTACCTATGCCTAATCACATTGAAACTTACCTCTCCACCTTATTTACCTAACTTGTGAACATTATGCACGTATATGACATATAAGCCTTAAGTTCAACCATCAACCATAAAAACTAGGCCACATTTTGCAAGCATGATTCAAGTTATAATTGTTTAAATGCATTTCCATTTCATTCACCAATCAAACAAGCTACCATATCTACCTCTTTTCATATCATTCCATATGCCACACACTTAGCTATAGATTATCACATCATTAAGCATGAAATATGTAACACCTCTAACCCGTATCCATCGCCGGAACAACGTTACGGAGTATTACCGGAGTTTACAAATCAAATAGATAGAAATTTCAAACATTTTATATCATATAATGTTGATTGTCAAAAACTAATCGGAATCAAACATATTGTCCTTTATACAAGTCCTGGAGGCCCAAAATACACGTTAGAAACAAGTCGGGACTAAATCGGATACTCAAAGAATTTTTTAGAAAACATTGAAATTTTTCAAAGCTGATGGGGTCACACGGCCATGTGGCCAAAATGTGTGATGCACACGGCCAAGAGACACGCTCGTGTCTTAGGTCGTGTGGACATTCGAAATAAGGACAAACGGTCCTGTCCAAGCCCGTGCCCGTGCTCGTGTAACTCTCTGACTTGGGTCACACGGCCAAGCCACACTCCCGTGTGCTAGGCCGTGTGAGCATACTGACTTGCGTTCTAAAAAGATACAAGGGACATACAGCTGTGTCTCCTGGCTGTGTGTCACACACGGCTGAGACACATGCCTGTGTAGACGAAAATAGGTCATTTTCCAAGCCACATTTCTCACCCAATTTGACAACAACCTAAACTCAACATTTTGCACATCAACAAGCCATAACAAGGCATTCAAAACAAGCCAAAATCAAGTCTTAAACATGCAATATCACCACGTACAACCAATATGCCCTTAGGCGCCTCAAATGACAACTTAAAAACATGTCAACCATGTATCCAAACTTACCTAAATGACCAAATACATATATGCATAATTCCAAATGGTACGAAATATACCATTCTAACAAACATCAATATACCTACAACTTTTCCGTAACAAAGCACTAAACCACACTAAGGTATAACACATACCATAAAACATATATACCATATACATATTCAACTATCATTTCATCTTCTATCATTCAAACAAACAAGCCAAACATTAACCATAATAAGGTTACTCACATAAATGTCAAACTTTGTATTATATCATCAATATAACAAAACTCAACCAAGTCAAATGACCATTTCAACATTCAAACACATAGACCAACATTAACCAGAATACCTATCCATGCCATTATAACCAATATAAAAACACCCGAAAGTACCGATAGAACTGATGGATAGTGTGATATAGCTCAGACAAACTTCCAACCCGATCGAGCTTTCGATAATCTGAAAAGTACAGATGAACAACTACGTAAGCAATGAATGCTTAGTAAGCCCGTATAAACTTTAATTATATCAATCTATTTCTAATATGAAATTTATACAAATCAAGAACAAACATATATCGATACCACACGGATCATGAAACCATATTCAACAACTCACAAAATGAGTAAATCCATAGCATCACTTATACATATTATCCCTAGTATCGTAGGATTTTAAACAACTTTAAACTCCTCCAAATTTCTTTATTTTCATTTGCATTTCTTTACTTTCCACACCTGTTCCATATGCATAACACATAAGTCATAAGCATATCATACAACCATAGCGACAAGCTAGTGCATTTAAACATAACCCCTTTTTGAATTAATCACATGATAAGTCATTTCATAAGAAATTGCATAATTTAAACCTTACCACTCTTTCATAAGCACTAGCATATTTTCATTTAAGAACTTACCATTTCAAAGCAACTTATAAGTAAACATATTACCATTCAACCAATAGCTTTGCACTTGCCTAAGCATCAAACAACAACATTTGTTAGCATACTTGAACATATTTCATATAAATTCAACATCGATAACCTTATTATCTCAACATGTCACACTTGAGTTTATTACTTGTCTCAACTTACATAATTTCCATGTATCAACATATCAAAGATATTCATATATGTACATGTCATAATACATATCATTCTCTTACCATTACTTCATATACTGTAACACCCCTTACCCATGTCTAATGTAATTCCCACAATTTTTGGTGATTTTTCAAAGTTATACAATTGCTGCTGTCCAAAACTGTTTTATTGCAAATTTTACTTTTTCATGATTTCTTTGTATTAACATTTATTTAGACACACATAACATTAAAGTATATCCATAACTAGTCATTCCAATAGCTAATCATTATCATATATTTTCATGCCATTCATTGGTCAATTCCACCTATACATCAACAACAAAGACTTAAACATATCATGTCTCAATTTAATTTGGCCTAAAAGCCTCACACAATCATCAATCAAATTTACCACATATTTAGACCTCATAAGTATAAACCTATAATCACAAGGTCATCACAAGATCATTCTCATAAGTATGACTTACAAATTTACATTCTTACCAAATGTCCAATATATATCCAGTTCATTACTAATGAATTTTTCGTACATACCTGTATCCTTTCAAAATGATCATACCTTGCCTTTTCTTTGACATAATCTTTGGATTACCCGTTGAACCACTTGGAATACTAAGGGTACTCGGGAAAACTCGTACATAATGTATCGTACAAATGCCATGTCCCAGACATTGTCTTACGTGGAAATCTCATATCGATGCAAATAGCCCAGCTATGGTCTTACACGAAGTCTCATATCGATGCCATATCCCAGATATGGTCTTATACAAAATCTCAAATCAATATCGATGCCATATCCCAGATATGGTCTTATACAGTATCTCAAATCAATTCGACAATATATATACATATACAAATCAATTCGGCAATGTACATATCTACATATAAATCAATTCGGCAATATATAAAACAAATACATTTGAATTCAAAAACATTTATTTACTTATGAACTTACCTCATATGTAAACGAACAGATCAGATCAACTATTTGTTAACTTTCGATTTCCTCCGATATAAATCCGATTTCTTTCTTTCTTGATCTATATGAATTCAAATTTAACTCATTTAATCAAATATTCATTCAATTTCATCCAAAAATACCTATTTGGACATTTTTGCACTTTAGCCCCTAAAGTTTCACATTTATTCAATTTAATCCCTATTTCACGAATACACAAAATTCACACAATTCAAAATAACCCAAGCTTAGCCGAATTACTATAGTGCTCCTAGTAGCCCAACACTTTCATCTATTTCACATTTCAACCACTCAATTTGCATATTTCACAATTTAATCCCTATTTGACATTTTTGTCAAAAATCACTTTACAAAACATTTTAATCTATCAACAATTATTCATTTTTCATCATCAACATTCAAAAACATCAAGATATCATCAATGGTAACTCACAAATTCATCCACCAATTCAAAAATTAGGGCATGGGCTAGTTAGAACACGAAACAATGATCTCAAAAACGTAAAAATTATCAAAAACGGGACAAACGATACTCGCATGTAAGCAAAATGGGGTTGGCCGAAAGTTTAACCTTCCATGGCTTCTTTCTCTTTCAATTTTCGGTTGAATAATGGTTAAAGATGATAACTTTGCCTTTTTGTTTTATTTGTTTTGTCATTTTTAACCAATTTACATAATTAACCTTTATAAACATTATTTATTACACAAAATGCCAAACCATCATATTCCACTATCTCTTTAATGGGCTAATTACCAAATAAGAACTTCCACACTAAATTTCTATCTTTAGCTAATAGAGAACAACTTTTACACTTTACACGATTTAGTCCTTTTTACCGAATTAAGCATTCAAACAGTAAAATTTCTTTACGAAACTTTCACACATATATAATCACATGTTGTAAATACCAAAAATAATATTAAAACAATTTTCTAACCTCCAATTTATGGTTCCAAAACCACTATTCTGATTTAACTAAAATCAGGCTGCTACATATACATATATCATCCATTTCAATATATCAATATATCATGTACCATCATTTCCATTCATTTCATGTATATACCTGTATTAGTTCGTATCAAACTCATATTATAACAACCCGATTTTGGGCCTAGTCAGAACAGTGGTTTCAAGACCACAAAATTTTGTGAAAATTTCATTCAAAAATTTCGACGTTTGAGCACTCAATTTAGTAAAAAGGATTAAATTTAAAAAGTGCAAAAATTAAGTTCTACATGTTAGAAGTGTCCAATTGTGATGAAATTTTAAATTGAAGATCTTTATATGGTAATTAGACCATTGGTTAAGTTGGTGGACAAAAATGGACATGGTTAGGCATGTTTCCAAAGTTTTTCATTAAGGGCATTTTAGTCATTTAGTAATTAAAATAAATTAAAAACAAAATTAAAAGCCAATTTTTGTCCATCTTCAAGATAGGGGCCAAAATTTGCATGGAGAAAACATGGCTAGGGTTTTCAAGCTTCCAAGCTCGATTGTAAGTCCGTTCTAGCCCCATTTTTAATGATTTTCACGTTTTTGAAATCCTTGTAACATGATTTATTTATTTCTACCATTTATTTGAGATATGATAAAGGTACATGTTTTGACAAATGTTAGAATTTTGTGTTTTTTGATGGTTAATGGTAGATTATGCATGTTTATGGTTAGAGAAACAACTTTTACTAAGCGATTTTCGGCGAAAATGCATAAAAGGACTAGTTTGTAAAAGGATTGTAAAATGTGTGTGTGAATAAGTGAAAATTGTGGACTGCTATAGTTATGAAAATAGTTTGGCTGGGCATAAAATGCAAGGAAATTGAATAAAAATTATTTTACGAGTCTAGGGGTAAAATCGTAATTTTGTGAAATTTTAGGGGTAAAAATGTAATTTTTCTAAAGTATGATTTTTTGACTAAATTGAATAATGTGAGTGTTAAATAAGTTTGTAAGTGAATAATGCCTTGTTTTAATTTTATTTAATATATTGTTGAGATACGATTGAATATAGAATAAATATTTGATGTAGATTACAAAAATGTGGTTAAATTTGAAAAAGTTGGTAAAATGTTGTAAAATAAGGTTCCCAATTGAACACTCGGATTAGACCGGGATTCATTGAATGTAAGGGGTTACTAAGTGCAGATTCCCCGAATCACTGATCAAAAAGGGGTTACTAAGTGCAGATTTCCCGAGGGGTTGCTAAGTGTTGATTCCTGGAATTATTGATTCTAAAGGTGGTTGCTAAGTGCTGATTCCACCGTATCCTTGATTGTGAAAGGGGTTGCTATGTGCTAATTCCCCGTATCACTAAATATAAGTTGGTTGCTAAGTGCTGATTCCACCGAGTAACGGTTAATATTCCGAAGTGTTCATTGGGGAAATTGGACAAGTGAAAGTACATGTGAAATGAATAAGATTACGTGATGAATATTGGGTTCGATATTTAATCGACCCTTGAGTAAGATGATATGAAGTAATGAAACTATTAAAGAGTAAATTTAGAAATAAAATAGTTTTGAACAACAACAGTTGTGTGACTTTGAAAAATCACCAAAAATTGAGTAAAATGAATTAGAGGCTAAATAATGTATGAAATCAAAGCTTAATGAGTCTACATTCACATAAAAGAGATAGATCAAGCAAAAGAGTTTAATATTATGAGATATTTTAATTTTAGTGAGATAGGGCCAGAATGATTTCTAAATCCCTATTCGAATTTGGAAAATCATTAAAATTTTAAAAAATAATTATGGGCTAAAATTTATATGTTTATAATCTTGAATGAGTCTATTTTCAAAAGAAACAAACGAGAACATTATTTGAATTTTGTACAATGAGATAATTAATTTTTAGTGAAGAGGGGTCGAAACTGTCGAGAAGTGAAATAGGGAAAACTTTAAAGAATAAACTGTACTTATTGGCTAACCCAAAAATTCTGAAAATTTTATGGTAAAAATATATATGAGTCTAGTTTTGGATAAAATTAATTGATCTTAATTTGGAGCTCTGTAGCTCAAGATATAAATAAATTAGTGACTCTGACTCATACAGACAGCTTGAATTTACATACAGGAAAATAGTGAAGGTATGGATAATGTGGTTTAAGTGTGTTATACACATTAAGGATGTGGAATGGAGAGGAGGAGGAGGAAATTTGGAAAATATATGAATTATTTGTGTATAATTAGTCATATGTTCGATTATAATTGATAAACGATGAAATAGAAATGATGCTTATATTTGTGCATTATTGGTCATGGTTTAAGCTCATATGGGAAAATAAAGTTTCATAGTATGTGTGTATGGTATATTGGGTATATGATTTGGCATGAAGTAATGTCATGAATGGTTTATGAATTAACTCATGTTGGTAAGTTTGATACATGAACAAATGTTGTGCTCATCCATACTTATAATGTTTATGCTATATGTTTATTTGGCTAACATATTTGGTGTATATGCTTAGACTTTGGCCAAGTTGTGGTTGGATTATGCCACGTTAAACTTATAAGTTATGCATTGAAATGGTAAGTGCCTAAATGGAAATATGCATGTGATCAAGAAAGGGGTGATAAGATTTAAATTATGCAATCTCTAGTGAAATGGTTTATCATGTGGTTAGTTCCAAAAAGAATTATGTTTAAATGCACTAGCTTGCGACTATGGTTGAATGATATGTTTATGTCTTGTGTGATATGCATAGGAAACGGGTATAGAAAGGTAATGAAATAGTAAGTTCATACTTGAAGTGTAAAATGACGAAAAAGGGGATAATGAGTTGAATTGATGTTGTTATTTAAGCTAAAGTGATATTTTCATTGCAAAATTGAGAATTTCATAGATGTGTTAATGAATGGTATAATCAATAAACATTGAGTTAAATGGTAAATTGCTAGTGATATTATTTGAATTGTAAGCATGAGAAATTGTGAAATGAATGAAAAGGAAATGAAGCATTGCATTGCATGAGTATGTATCGGGTCTAGTAGGCCCTATTTATTATGAATATAATATTTTGAGGATATATAGTGAAGAATTATAAAAGTATGTTAATAATTTAAAATTTTTAATTTAGATGAAATTTTATAACTCGGTTCAATACGTTTACAAGGGTATATGTTCTGGTAATGCCTCGTACCCTATTCCGGTGTCGAATACGGGTAAGGGGTGTTACACATATCGTCTCGTAACAGAACATTTCTCGTTGAACCATTTAGACTATCAAATACACGGGAACCTCGCACACTAAGTGCTAAAATATGGTCGAAGTCACTACTATCACATATCTCATATCAGTGCTCTCTCTCGAGCTGTATATGGGTCTGCTCACATAAGCTGTTAGTCAAGACGTAGCTACACGGTGCTGCTCACACAAGCTGTCAATTAACCGCAACACATGCCAAAAACTCAGCCACCGATAGGACGTACAAGACCAACACCTGAAACACGGTAACCTCTAATGACATGCCATTTGTATCCTATATATTCCTAAGGTTCAAACTGGACTCGATAGTCGTCGTGCGTCATTGAATTTTCCTCGTTTCATTATAAGCTAAATTGTATAATAACATATATATCGATTTATTTTCATTAAAATTCATATAATAACATTCAATTTAATCAACAATATACATAGTATAGTTCATACGAACTTACCTGGCTAAATTGCAGAAATACCAAAGTTTAGGGGCATTTTGGTAATTTTTTATTTTCTCAATTTTCACCCGATCTTGATCTAAATTAATAATTTCATTCAATATATTAATATAGACAATAAAACAATTCATTTCATGCAATTTGGTTATTTTTAACATTTTACAAAATTGCCCCTACAGTTTTACATTTATTCAATTTAGTCCCTGAGCCTAAAACATGCAAATTAACCTTTTTTAATGCAAGCCCATGCTAGCTGAATATTCATGGAATTCAATACAGCACATTTTTGCAATAATTTCACAACAAAACCATTTATTTTTACTATTTCAATAATTTAGTCCCTAATCAGAAAATTCATCAAAAATCACTTAATAAAATACTTTTAAATAACAATTAATAACTCAAATTCATCATTTAACATCAAAAATCACAAAATTCATCAATGGCAACATTCAAAGTCTTTAACAGTTTCAAAATCGAAAGGTACGGGCTAAATAGACCTAGTTGCTACGATCTCAAAAACATAAAAATTACAAAAAAATAGGATTAATTATACTCACATGTAAAGGAATAAAGCCAAAACTGAAACCACCCCTATAGCTATCATGTTCGGTGGAGTGAAGGAGAAGAAATGAAATTGAAATGTTTTAATTTCACATTAATTTGTTTTAATTTCCATTTAATTACAAAATTGCCATTAAATTTATATTATTTTATCATTTCCATTCAAGTTGTCGTCCAACCATATTAATTAAGGCTAAATTACCACATAAGTCCTTCCTCATTTAGTTAATAAGCTATTTAATCATCTAAGTGTAACCATTACTAAGTTTTGCATCTTTTACAATTTAGTCATTTTTCTTTAATTAACCATCGAAACATTAACATTTTTCAACGAAACTATAATACCACCTTAATGACATACGGCTCGATTTATAGAAACGAGGTCCCGATACTTCATTTTCTAAAACCACTTGACTTTAGGGTCTTACCACTTGAACTTAATAAATCGCTTATATAACAAAAAATCACTATATCAAAAACTTTTTTAAAACCATGTTTGACTCGTAAATATTAAATAATAATATTTACGAACTTACTCGTCGGATTTAGTGGCCCCGAAACTACTGTTTCTGACACCACTAAAAAACGGGCTGTTACAAAATACATATATATTCATGTCCATAAATGAATCAAAACACTAAGTCATCACAAGTTACCAAACTCGTCAAGATATCTTATACATTAATGTATATAATAAAACACTTATATACATGCCACAATCCTAGACTCAAGATGACCGAATAGCTACAGAACTAAGGATAGTGTGAGTTTCAAAACGGTTTGACTTGACATGTTCCGCAAGGTGTCAATTTACAAGGAAAAGAAAAAACAAACTAGGTAAGCATATAAAATGCTAAGTAAGTTCATAGACATAAAACAAAACTTACCTTATCTTTTATTTAAATATAATCAGCTGCCATAATTTGGCATTAGTTTGGCTAAACATGGCAAATCACAACATCAACAATGTGAGTTTTAACATATAATCAAACCATGTAATATCAAAAGTATTTAACATGCCATTACATGTCACAATAGGTAACAAACTCAAAACTCATTCAATCCAAGAGTAATGTAATCACACATATATATAAAGCTTTATACTCAAATCGTTCAATAATCTTTCATTAGAAAATTATGTTCATTTCATCTCATTTCAATTTTTCATTTTACATATATACTATTTCGCTCGATGAACCCTAGTAAATAGACTCAAATGCACACGTAACTACACCACACCAGTTGCTCGTCTGAGCTGAATATATTCATCTCATGTTACTTATCTGAGCTAAACCTTTAAAATGATATCAAGTTACTCGTCCGAGCTAAACCTGTGTCACATGTATTTGAGTATCCGCAAAAAATTCTAGACATCGGTAACATCTGAAATCAATTTCGTACAATCGCATACAAAACTCTATTGGCATGCCAATCGTATCCTAACATTTACTAAGTTCACACTGGCATCTATTACACATATAATAATCACTTTTCAAATTAAGTCCAATTCTTACCATTTGTATTAATTCACAACCCATTTAATTTACAAAAAACACATAAATATAATTCAAATGCATACAATCTAAGTTATAAATATCATATGAACTTACTTGATCAAAACAACAAACAAGTTAAATCTTCGAGACTAATCAACAATTTTGGCCTTTCCTTAATTATCACCGGTTTGATTCAATTCTTGATCTATAAATTTATTCCATTCAATCCGTCAATACCAAACATTTATACAATATGATATGACATGAATGAACCTATAAATTTTATTTTTGATACCCTTAAAGTTTTTCATTTTATTCAATTTAGTCCTTAAAATCAAAATAACTATATCTTTCAATTTTAAGCCTCGGTTTGAAAATCGAATTAAATTTCATTCATTAGGGACCATCTACTATCTATTTATATAGAAATTTCATAAATACTTTGCATTTTATTCACTTTAGTCCCTATGTGCAAAGTCGACAATTAAACTTTACAATCTAGGTTTTTTCATAACCTAAGCTTAAAATATATCAATTTAACACCAAATTCTTCAAGAAATCAACAATGGCAACTTTCAAAAACTTTAACAATTTTACAAATTGATACATGGACTAGCTAAATCAAGCTCCCATTACCTCAATAACATAAAAATTACAAGAAAATGACTTAAAATTACTTACCAATCAATCACGGGCTGAATGCTTGAGTTCAAAAAATTGTTAAAAGATTTTTAACTATGTGATTGTAATTGATACAAATTTTAAAATTTAAAGAGTGGTAAAAGTCTTAAAGCAGATTATAAAAAGAATATAAAGTTATTGAATATTTAACTACAAATTTTACAAACAGATCTGCATCATTCAATTTCTAATATTATATAATTGACTGTTTCAAAATAAATCCTTCTGATTTAAATAAAGATTTATTTATTAATTCATGAATTTTATTTTTTTATTTACACGTATAATTCATGGTTTTATTATTTACGAATTTAACTATCAATCAATCATAACGCTTTTGAATTTAGTAAAAATTATTCGATTTTAAATTTATTATAATGCAATTAAATGCATATATAAATATATCTAATTATCTAAAAATATGAACATATTGAAGGATAAAATTGATTTTTGCAAACTTGAAAATAAATTGTTAGTGCAATTTTGATTTTTACGTAACTAAATTTTCTTTTACAATTTCTTTCCCTTCACTTTCCCCAAATTGGTATTAAAAAATACTTTCCTTGCTTAATCAAAATAAATTATCTAAGAAGGAAAAAGGGATCTTTTCCTTTGATTTACTTAGTTTTCTTTCATCTTCAAGAGATTTAAACTGTTAATTTTATGTTTCGAAACCGTCTATAAACTACTTTATCATATTTTTTGTTTGATAGTCCCTCGTAATTTTGCTACTTTTCCATATTTCATATAAAGGGAAAAAATATTATTTTGCATACTAAAAATAGTTGTTGAGCGGAGAAGATTAGAAAATTACAGTGTCCAAGGAAGAAAAAGAAGAAGTAGTATTTTAGATAATAGAAATTCCATCGCATGCGTATGCACGTGAAAAGAGGTATGTTTAAATATAACATAAAATAAATAATAAAACATATGATTTAAAATTAATTAAAAATAACGCATAAAAAAATACATCTACAATTATTTATTTTGGTGTTATCAGTCAAGTTAACTTGTGACATCAACTCAATCAACAACTTCATCGATACTAGATTTTATCACACCTATGATGTGGGTAAATGAAAATATTTTATATTAAAATTAATATTTATAAAATTATTTTAACGAATGATTATGGGTGGAGTGGTAAGAGATTTCTATTGAATTTGTTGGTATTGTTTTTATTCCTAAATAATATTTTTCAGTTGTTCTATTTGAAATATAACTAAAATACTTTTATAATAGTAATTATTCTTTAAAGTAAGGGTATTTTAGTACTTTCATAATTGAGTTGATGTCGAGTTTACTCATAAGACACCAACTTAGTCAATCATTTTATACATAGTATAGGTATACAATTGATGGAGTTAATAAAATATCTATAATAAAATTAAAATAAAACAAAGCTTTAGTTGAGTGGTAAAAATAATGAAAGTTTTATTAATGTAAATGGTATGAGTTTAAATCCCACCACATGTAAAAAAAAACTATGTAAAAATATTTTTGAAATTTCCTTAATCTAATCAGTGTTTGATTAATTCGTGATACCAACACAATTGAATACTAAAAAATTATAATACCTATTTAAAATGAATGAAATGGGAAAAGAAATCCATGAGGCACAAGATGTAACATTAAGGCCACGTTTGGTTCGCTGTAATGGAATAGAGGCGTAATAGTATTCTTGTGTTTGGTTGAATGGAATAGAGGCGTAATAGCATAAGGAAAAAAACTAAAATGACTAGAATACCCTTAGCAGAATTTTTTTATTTGTAGATGATTTTAATAAGATTATTAATATAAATAATAAGATTATTATTTAATAAGATTATTAATATAAATAATAAATAATTTAAAATAATTATTTAATATTATTATTTAATAAGATTATTTAATATTGTTATTGTTATTAAATTTTAATAAGATTATTAATATAAATAATAAATAATTTAATAATAATTTAAAATAATTGTTATTAAATATAATTTAATAAAATATATAATTTAATAAAATTCTTAATATTAAATATTCTTATATAAATTTAATAAAATCATAATATATAATACTATAAAATATAATTTAAAATAATAATTATTAAATATTTAAAATAAATATTCTTATAAATATTCTTAATATTAAACATTTGATTCTCAAACACCGACATAATTATCTTAAGAAAAAACAAATTAAAATTAAGTTTAATATCATGAATCAAAAAACAACTCAACGCCTTTCATCTTCCAATACAACTTAAGCATGGGATGAAGAATGTTTCCATTAATTATGGATGAAAAATGAATGTATTTTCTCTTTTGAGATTTTTATTCTATTTTTACGCTCAATCTTTCTATTTTTACGCTCTACTAAATACATTCGCAATTTATAAGCGTGTTCTTAATCTGTTGAAAATTAACTAAATACAATATTAATTACGAATGTATACAAGGTTTATCATATTGTTTATCATATTGTACAAATTTTCTATAATATTATAATTACCCTTTATTTAGATTGTTTATCGTATTGTTTATCATATTGTTCAAATTTTCTATAATAATATAATTACCCTTTATTTAGATTGTTTATCATATTGTTAAAATTTTCTCACTAATAAATTTTAAGTAATATAAAATTAAATTATTTATAATATCAATTAAGATAATATTATAGACAAAATGCACTAGATAAAATAGCTTATTCAAATAATAATAATAGAGTGAGTATTTAAATAACAATAATAATAAGTTATCTTTAAAATTACATTGTATAAAAATATTTTGAAATAATTTTAAAAAGATATCATGGTCTCCAAATGAAAACTAGATAAAATAGTTTAACTTTGAAAGTCCGTTATGTACAGGAAAGCCGTGCATCAACTACGACACGACAATTGAATTTTGCCTTAAATCTTCATATATTTTCCCAAAGCAGTCTCCCATATCATTTGAAGAATCCCATTCAAGATATTGAATATGGCATGTGAAAGTGTCACGGGCCAAAGTACAAAGCCCATGACCATGACACAAGAAGCGCCCCATGGAGGTCTATCGATTAGATGGGGAATATTTAGCCCACGAGAACTGGCCCGATTCAGAGAATTATTGAAGAAGTCTGTCAGATTGAAGCCTGGTTGGCCCGATGATGAAGACATGGCAACTTAGGCTAATTTTAGTAACTAATCTTAGAAGATAGAGAGAATCGTATCTTGTAAAGATTAGATTAGATTTGATATGGCAAATCTTGTAAATCCCTAAAATTAAGGGATATAGTGAATCTCGTCCGTCGATGTAAATGTATTTTAACCGTCGATTTTGGGGGAGCTCAACTATAAATAGAGAGCCTCCCCCTCATTTGTACTCATCCATTGTAAGGTGAATTCTTAGGAGTAATAGAATTCTTTGAGCATTTACTCAAACACTTTGTGTGCATTCTTTCTTTGGTTTTCTGTTGTTCTTTTGTAGCTTCTTTTGGCATAATCGCTTCCGCTATACAAATTAGTGCCTTGGAGGAGTTCTAAAGAATCTTCACTTTTGGGCGTAAAGGCTGACTTAGGCGAGTTTGGGACGAACGGATCGCCTAAGGCCGCACGGATTGCAAGACGAAAGGTCTAGCCCCGTGACAAGTG